>NW_009601216.1:15891-35751 GCF_000690535.1 Cariama cristata | reverse complement strand
CCCCCCCCCCCCCGAATACTTAGCTGGTATTTCTTGTGACTTTCTCTAATTAATTAGCAAGTAGAAAATGATAGTGAGCAGAACAGTTTTTGGCAATCATCTGGTGGAATCTGAAGACCAATCTTGAGGAAGAATTAATTTGGATATATATGTACAGTATTTCACCCGTAAATTGATTATAGGAGAATGCACCGCATAAGACAAATGGTAGTTGTATGCTGATGGTCGGCAAAAAATCCAGTACCCATCAGGTGGTTTTAAGCAGTTCAAGTTGGGACATGTACCCATGTGTAGTCACTAATGAATAGCAGCCAGTTTTAAAAGCTTTGGAATTAAATATAGTGCAATCTATCTGTATAAAATTGCATGGTATGTATGCAGTATTTGTGAGATCTAAATTTGTGCCTAAATGAACAAGTTTTCTGTGCCAGAAATGAAGAAGCAAAGCACTGAAAGAAGTTGGAAGAGAAGAGCAAGTGATGAAAGGCTCTGTAGTCAGGTTCTGTGTTGTCCATATATGAATATATGCTCTCTGCCTTCCTATCTAGGAGCTGTAGGTTTTACTTTGTCCCAGAATTTAAGCCTTGGTGAAAAGGAATACACACTTACGAGTGCAGATGCTGGTTTATTGTCAGCTGCTACTGACTCTGCGGTGGGCTTCAGCAGTGACCGGTCACCTCCTACAGAGAACCTGTTGGTGTCAACTCAGTGGAATTCCCACTGAGTCTGGAATTTCCAATGTCACAGCACAAGTTGGTAGGAAAAAACTTGCTGCTACCAAACATGTAAGTTACACTACTTTTAGCTTTAAGCTACCTAAAGGAAGGAAAGAAGTGTACAATGAACCCCCAAGAAAAGCCCTGCTGAAAGCAGCTTTCTGATCTCTGTCTCTCTCTCAAGTCAGGGACATTCCCTCCTTTTGCATTCCCAGCATGGATCCATACTTTGTATTTTTAGCATGTGTAAGTCGTGCTTACCGTGTCTAATGACTGAGCAACAGACCATGCATATATGTACTCATAGACAGTGAACAGAAATTAGTCTGGGTCTTTCATGCTTACCAGACAAGCGGGAAAAGGAAAGAAAAATATACATTCCTGTCTGACGAAGCATCTCAGGTATCTCCTCTCTGGGATGGTTACAGAGAAACTGGAGCTGCTGCCAAATGTACTGGGCCTCTGTACTGTTCTTGCTGTGCTGCCTAGCTATACAACACTTAGGTAGTATTTTTATACAAACTAACAAGGTGAAATGCTATTACAGCCCATGATCTGAGATGAAGCGTGGTGCAGAGGAAAACAGAATGCTTCCAGCACAAGGGCAGTTTCATCACAGTTAGCAGAGATATTGCTGTCTGACTAGGAACGGTGACACTGAAATAACACAGCTACATTTTCCTGAACTGCCTTGAGATAGCACAACTTTGAGAGCCTTGGAACACAACAAACATTTCATTGAATAAGAAAGAAAATAAGGGTCTGAGAAACTCTGCATCACTCTTGCAGTGCCCATCATTGAAAAGATCCGTATCTGTGACACAGACCAGCTTCACAAGGTTCTTTCTCCACGATCCATTGGATGTGTCAAATCTGCAGGGCTGAGGACATTTCCTGAATGCATTCTGTGACAAGATCCAGGCATCAGAGTCTCTCTCCTACAGTCCGCTTCCCCTTGAAAGAACACCTGGTAGCACTGGCAGGGGGAGAATTAACGTAACTGAGGGTCAAGGCTGCAGGATACTTCAGGGAGTATATCTGTGCTGCATTTCAGATGCCATCATTGGCTGTCCAAATACCAACGCTGCTTGAAACACTGTCGTTCAGAATGAGCCTACTGACACCAGTGACAGACAGAGACTGACCAGTTTCGGCTGACAGGTGATTATGCTTTGACATTATACATGGAATTCAGTTTTGGCTACTATGTGACTCCTAGACAGACACGTGGAGTTCTTTTTGAACTACATTTTCCCATGATCAAAATGTTTCAGCTTTTTTCATCTGACCACTGGTTTGGTATTTAGTACCCACTCTTTCATCATAGTGCTACTTTTCTGTTTGGGCTAAATGCTGATTACTCGTTTCTTATTTGTCTGTGTTTTTACTCTTTCTAAGAAATTGTTTGTTATAATGCACAGCAACTCTCTCCACACTACGGGATTGATTTGTTTGTAATTGAGTCTGTTGGATGGAGCTGGTATTAGTACCTGTGTTTTGGTATATGCTCACTCGCCTTGAATCTTGAAAGATCTTTTAACGGATGCACACTGAGATCCTTTCCATTTCAATGGGCATGACTTTTTGGCACCATGTCTCAGTACTAGCCACAGCTCAAACATAAAGCGAACAAAAATCTCCAAAGCAACATCAGAACAGTAAAATGCTGGGAAATAGCAGCAATGTGAGACAGCAATATCAAAATAGATTGACTGTTTCAGCTAAAGGTACCTTTGATGACATTACACTAGATAAGGCTGAGCTGATTTTTTTAAATCAGGCTGATTTCATATTCTTCTCCAGAATTCCTCTTAGGATACATAAAAGTGGACTGAGCACTCGTGCTTGCTTTTCAGAATGGTGAAAACTGTTTTTTTTCCATAACTATCTACAGCTTTGTTGGTTTACAGAAATGCCTGAGGTAGAATACACTCAAGAGTTCTGTCTTCCTCAGATTGCACCAGATTCTCATGTGATTTATTCAAGTGTAGATCTAGTCCAGCACATCTGCCATGAATGAAACTGCATTAGGCATTTAGCATCATAAAAGTTCTGTTCCTGACTCTTTTGATCAGTGACTATCGGCATAACTCATCTGAATAGCACCTACTTAACAAAACCTCCGCACAGCTCAAAGTATCAGAAAATACCATGCCTAATTCCCTTGTGTGTTTTTGTATTTCCTTTCATGCCATCTGAGAGCCCACCAATTTTGGAGCTATAATGAATATTATATCTGTCCCTTCAGCTTATTATTTTAAGGCATTAATGCTTATGGCACTAAAGTTCATAAACTAATGAGGAAAAAAAAAAGAGAAAAAAAATGTATTGATTATCTAAATCATCAAAAGAGAATATGTCCTCTCTTTTTTCCTTTTCAGTCCTTAAGTAATATATAAATTACATATGAATTAATGTAACAACTGTCTCAATCTAGACTAATCTGCAACCGTAAAACATGCATTCCTTTAGAAATAAATACAATTTTGCAGACTTTACACTTCATAAAGGTCTTTTGCATTTTTTATTGTTATTATTGTCTCGAGATGCAATTATAAACTTGTGCCATTCTCTTAGCGTATTCTTCATTAAATTCCTTTGCAAATGGTTCTATTAAGCTCATCTGCAGTTGTGCTGGCATTTAGGTTCAAGGAAGTGCTAAACAAATCAGACTGCCTAGTGTTTAACCTTTACAGACTTTGGACAGAGATAGGAATAGTTTGAGCAATAGGTTTTCTATAAAACACAGTCTGTGTATGGGCCTGCTTCAAAGTTGTTTTAAAGTAAGCTATTGCATAAAAGCTAAAAATTAGAAGTAGATAGACTGGATAGAAGTTGAAGCAGCAAAACCAGTGAGTCTATACTCATCCACATCACAAACATTGCTCCAGTCCACCAGAAATATTGTCCAAATTTCAGGAGAAAACCTCCATTTAGTAGAAGTATTAGATTAGTTATGAAGTCAAAGAAATAAATAGGATTATGTTTAACTACAACAGTTGTTGATCACTCTAACAAATTCTCAAGTCAGAAATATTTTCCCTTAAGTTAGCTGTGCCATAGGGATGGGTAGCCACCTTCTTTTTGGTCTACTGAAGCCTTAGAGGAATGGTTGCATTGCAAGCTGATTTCTGCTTGCGGTGCAGAAAAGAAGAACATCCAATAGACCATCCTGTGCTCTAAAGTGTCAGGTCATTAACTTTTTTAAAAAATCCCTTGGAATTCATTGACTCTACTATTCTAAAATATTTTTTTTCAAGATCAAGTATTCAAGTATGATATTGTGATGATTTTTGTTTTTTTTTATCACAAAACGTGTGTGCTGTAATCACAGAACTGGATAATTTTAGTTAAGCTTTAGGGTTTATTGTGGTGTTTTGTTTTGTTTTGTTTTGTTTTTTTTCTTTTCCCACTGCTAAGCATGTATGGAAGAGAATTTGATTGCATTTTTTTCAGATGGGAGCTGCACATCTTGACCAACAAATGAACACGTTTTCTAACACTGTAGAACACATTGCAATTTTTTTCTTTCTAATGAGTTTTTAATCCCTGCCATTACAAAAATACAGTTATTAACTGATAGGATCTTCTGGCTTGTTCTGACTGAAAAAAAATCTCGCTTGCAATTTGAGAAATAAAAATAACAAAGCATGGTTTATTTTATAACAGTATTATAGGAGAAATGGAAAAGTCATGCCTTTCAACAAAGCTACTAACTTTTGTTTCTTTTTAGTAAATGCAACCTGATTTTAAGATTCATTATATTTTTAATAGAAAAGAAAATAATAGCACATTTAAATGCATTTTTTCCTTCAGCCCAGACAAATTGTTTCATGTGCTGGATCTGATTGTTGTTTTCAGAACATATAACCACCTCGTATTCTTTCAAATGGGTACAGTCAACCTACATGTAGAAAAACACTTTCACTATTCCAGAAGATGCAATTACTAACTTTCATTATTCTAAACCAATAAGTACACAGCTGCAGAAAATAATTTTTCTTAAGTTGGAGGGATTAGGTTTTTTATTTCTTCAAATATGAGGAAAAGTTATTTTAAAACTGTAGTTTTAATTGCACTGTCACTTGCCATTTGAAGTGACACAACCTTCTAATATATATCTCTTTAAAATGCTGCAAAACAGTAACTGTCATTTCCCGAGTAACATGGCATTTAGAATGTCTCTAAAGAATGTGTTGTATATGCTTAAAAATGCATCCAAATGGAGCAGTTAATCCTGTTTATAGTTTTCAGAAACTGTATGAGTCTAGGCTTCAGATGAGGCACAGGGAGCTGATGCTGGAAGGACGCAAAATTTTCTGTTGTGTTTATTTGTACAATTTATTCCGGTCTAAGCTGAACAGATAGGACAAACAAACAATTTAGACAAAAGACTTTCCTAAATTCCCTGGGAGCCAGAAATTTGGAGGAAATTTTATGCTAGAAAAAGCTGATACACTGTTTCAGAAATTACTACTGCCATGTGTCTGCTCACTGAAATTGAAATCCCCATCAGTTGCTGATTTCTGCGATTTGTAGAGTTAAACTTGGTAAGAACAGTGATCTCACTAAGCAGTAGCCTGGGATCATGCGGTTTGTGTCTCTGGTTAAAGTATGGCTCCATGGCAGATCAACTGAGACCTCTGGCATAGCTAACTGCACCCATACCATCGATGCTGGGACTCGGGCACCTCAACCTTGGGAGAACCTGGACAGGCTGATTTTCCCTCAGTAACAGAGTCAGCAACATCTGGATCCTGGCCTCGAAGCAGTCTGTATGGAGGTCTGTCTGGAACACACCAGAGTAACGAGGGGAGAGAAGAGACATCAAGATCTCCAGGTCTCTAACCCGAATACAGGGAGCTCACCTGCTCTACTGGGCACTGTGACCACCAGAAGATGGCTTGGAAATGGGCAAGCTGGAAGTACCATGCCTTTATCTCAGTGTAGTGTTTTCCTGGCAGATCTGTCTCAAAAGCTGTGATACTGAGGCAGTCCAGGAATCTGTGGGAAAACTGCCTCGCCTTGTATCAACTTTTGTCAAACCCAAGATATTTCTGACAAAGCATGCTGGACTCAGTAACATTTTCCCATGAAATTAATTTAATCAGAAAACAGCTAACCAGCTGTAGTTGTTACGTATATCAGAAAAGACAGTTTATGGAATGGGAAAGCACCAAGAGCTAGTAAACAAAAAATGCGTGTTGCATTACTGCACTCTGCAATTCTCAACGTGTAGGGTAACAATTTTGAAATTCTACAGTTGTGTGAATATATAATTCTTATCTAAATAGGTGGAAATTTTAAGCCAAAAGTCCAGATACCTAGGACTCGGTGGTCCTGTTGTGAATGCACATGTTTGTAAACAATAAGGAGAACTTGCGGATTAAATTTGCTTTAAAAACGCCAGAACACTGAGCCACTCAGGTTTATCAGTCAGAAACGAGGAAGACGTGTATCTCCAAAGTCCAGTTTCTCCCAGAGAGTTAGGAACTAAATCAGGCCACAGAAAGAGATTTGACTTGACTTGGCAACCACAGCCCTAAATACTTTCCTGGAGCTGACTGTACCAGCCAAAGTAAGAGCTGGTAAAAGGGCCTTCTGTGAGCTCACTGACGGAGGATTGACTCAGACTCTGCAAGATTTGGCTTCAGTTCCTTCCTCTCCCATTTGAATTTTGTCACCCATTTCCTAGCTGACTTCTGAGATACGGTTTCGGTTTCTTCAGCATCTCCTGGTAAATCTAACAGAACGAGCAAGGAATCACAGCTCTGCAGCTGGGTGGGGTGAGTAGTCACGGCCAAGGTGGGAGACCTGGGTTGTAGTCAGTGTAGATTAAAACATTGGCAGTAGTAAAAGTGTCCACCTGAGTAACAGGAAATTTAGGAATCAGGAGTGGAACCTATCTTCTGCACTTTATAGTAATAGATATAACAGCTGAATACTTGACAGAATTATTGGAAGGAGAAATACCACCTTTTTCCAGCCTTTTGGAGAGGCTGCTCTTCGGTATTTGTGGTCTGGCAACACCTCTTACACTAGGTTCTGCAGGTGAGATGAGTATGAATCCTAGCAGTATTTTGAGTATCCTGGCAGGTATCAGGAGGTTTGGGCTGCCGTCTTAGTACTGTAAGGGACTAGGAAGTTCTAGGTGTATCCAGAAGCATGCCTGGAAGACCTAGAGGAGTTTACCAGTGAAAACTTGTGTCAACCTAGCCTTTAGGTGGACACAAGGAGGATCCACAAAGGAGGATCCAGGAAATTATAGACTCATCAGTCTCACTTTGGTGCATGGGAAAGTTATGGAATGAATCCTCCTGGGGGCTATCACAAGTCAAATGAAGGATGTGATTGGGAAAAGCCAGTGCGGATTCATGACAAGCAAATAGTGTTTAACAAACCTGATTGATTGCCTTCCACAACAAAGTAACCTGCTCAGTTGATGTGGGGTGAGCAGTGGACATTATCTACCTGGTTTTCTCCAAAGCTTTCGATATGGTTTCCCACAGCCTCCTCCTAGAGAAACTGATGCCTTAGGTCTGGATGAGTGGTCTGTGCGGTGAGTGGGGAACTGGCTGAGGGGCTGCACCCAGAGGTGGTGGTCAATAGCTCTTTTTCACACTGGCAACCTGTCACAAGTGGCGTTCCTCAGGGATCGATATTGGGCCCAACACTGTTTAATATCTTTTTAAGTCATCTGGATGATGGGATCAAGTGTACCCTGATGAATTTTGTTAATGATACCAAAATGAGTGGGTAAGTGGACACTTCAGAAGGGAGAGCTACCCTGCAGGAAGACCTGGACAGCCTGAAAGGGTTGGCTAACAAGAACCTTATGAAGTTCACCAAGAACAAGTGTAAGGTTTTGCACCTGGGAAGACATAGACAGAAGTGCAGCACAGACTGGGATCTACCCGGCTGGGGAGCAGCTCTGTGGAAAGGGACCTGGGGTCCTGGTTGACAACAAGCTCAATATGAGTGAAAGGTGAACTGCTGCGGCAAAGCAAGCCAACAGGTTGCTGGGTTGCACCAACAAGGACATCATCAGCAGAGATAAAAAAGTCATCGTCCCACTCTATTCAGCGTTGGTCAGGCCACCCCTGAAATACTGTGTTTGGTTGTGGTCCTTGCTATGTAAAAGAGATGTGGACAGGCTGGAGAGGGTCCAGAGAGGGGCCACAAAGATGGCCAGAGGACTGGGAAGCCTGCCATGTGAGGAAAGGCTGAGAGAACTGAGTTTGTTCAGCCTTGAGAAAAGAAGACTTAGGGGAGACCTTATCACCATGTTCCAGTATCTAAAGGGTGGCTACAAAGAGGATGGAGACTCCCTTTTTGTGTGGAAAAGGTGAGGCGTAAAGGGTACAAGTTACTTCTGGGGAGATTACGATTGGACACAGGGGGACAGTTTTTCACAGTAAGAACAATCAGCCTTTGGAATAACCCCCCCAAGGAAGTGGTAGATTCTCCAACATTGGACACTTTTAAGATTCAGCTGGACTGAGTGCTGAGCCATCTTGTCTAGACTGTGCTTTTGCCAAGAAAGGTTGGATCATCTGATCCTTGAGGTCCCTTCCAACCTGGTGTTCTATGATTCAGTGATTCTATGATTTAAATTTTAGAAATTTCTGAGCGGCAGCTGATGGTCTCCTGAACTTCTCCTGGTCTGCTACACAGCTAGTTCTGCAAGGAGTGACTGAGTCCTGTGGTTTGGTTCAGATGTATATTTTTCTTTGGCGACGATGCTATACTGTCTGGGCTAGTTATCACTGTGACTGCTTGCAAAGTGTCCAAGCAAATGATGTCTGCATCCAGAAATGAGTTAAACTACCAGTAGACTTAACTCTGTATCAAATCTGTTGTTGCAATACAATGGTTGCAAAATCTCACAAGCTATTATTTAAAGAATTCAGCCATCAAGATAAGCCACTTCCAGCCACAAAATCTACATATTCTTTAGCTCAGTGACACTTCGTTTAGCTGGAGCAGAATATGGGATGTTTAAACGTAGAGTGCTTTTATAGCTGACCCCAAGATATGCCCCATTATTTATTTCAGTGTGTTGGGAAAGGACCCATAGCATCAGGAGGTCAGAAAGAAAACAGAGAAGAAAAAAGCTTAAAGGGGAGAAAAATCACTTGCTAAATATTCTGTTGTTTAGACATGTTTTTGTAGCCACAAATATTCTTAGAAAACTAAACAATGTCTGGCAGCACCACAAGTGAAAACTAAGGCTAATTAGGGCTCCAGTGTGTGTGTACGAGTCTTATGTGACCTGGAGAAATTCATGGAGTTTAACACTAAGATGCTCATCATATCTGACCATTTTGATAAAGGTATGAGTGTGACAATAGTTTACATAAACGCTGTGCTGCCCGTTACTCTCCTTGACCACATTCAGCTGGCTGCAGGGGTCCAACACAGCCACCATGAGAGCTAGCTGAATGTCTGAGATGGGATCAGCCTCACTGGAGCAAAACCAATTTTCTTCCCCCTTGCTTTCTTTCAGTAGCATGGCTGATGGCTATGGGGGATGACCAACCCTTTGGGCTGTCCTCTGGCTTTCTATAGGGCTGAGTTTGTTTTCTGAAAGCATTCTACCCCTATTCTGGACAACATGAATACCCATCTCTTTTGTGAACCACAAACTCGACTTGTTTCCATAGAGGAGCAAAAGTGAGGCTTTTTAGCAATCCTGAATGAGTTCTAGCACTATTTCCTTGAAAACAGACTTGTGGTTGAAAACAGCAAAACCATACTGAAGACATGCTCATTTTCTGCATATGCCCCTGGAGTCCATTGCCCAAGTACAATGAACAGTAATGTGTTTCTAAAAGCTTGTAAAATACATGTTTAATGTAATATTAATAGGATAGTTATTGCCTCCTGAAAAATTAAAAGTTAAAATATACGTGTAGGGTGGTGAATGCAAGAGTGATGTGAAAACTATGCAGTTCACAATTGTTAAATTTTCATGACAAAGAATCTAATTAAGATTTAGCATAAAGTTAAATTCTTACAATAAAGGGAGAGTTAGATTTACCATTAAAACTGAAGCTTAAAATCCCCAACTATGGTAGTATAGTAATGTGTCTATGCACATTCAGAAAAAACTCATTGTGTGGAAATTTGGCTATGTTCACATATTTACATGTGCATTTTCAAAAAGCTGCTAATAGTTTATTGAAATTATTACTATATGAAAAGTAGAAACCCATTTCCAGTGGATCTAAAAACTGAAAACTTTGGGAATATTTAAAATCTCCCTACACAATAGAACTCCCTGGTGAGAATCTAAAAAAAAAAAAACCAAACAACTTCTTCCTAATATTCCTGATGAAGATGAGAAGCACGTGCAAGTTGGAAAAGCATACTGAACTTGATAACAATATTGAGTGCACATTTTGTGTTTAAGTGACAGCATTTTTGGACTGGAAAGTGCATGACAGATGGATGGTAAGAAATGTAACGTTTCTGAGCTGAAACATATACCTCTCATTTGTCTTTCCTTTCAAGAGACGGGCCTGTGGGGCCACAGAATGTACTCAAGCTCTCTATAGAAGAGAATTTCAGTAAGGAGGGATCCACAGACACCTGTCCTTGATGTTTTCATTAGTATCTTGGAAGACAGAATGGAAAGAATTCTTGTGAAATCTGCTCTTGAACCTGATCTGAGACAGATGTGAGTATGCTGCAGAACTAGAAATCAGAGTATTTCAACAACCTGAAAAATGACGTAGGAAAAAAGAAACATAATTCAATTCAGAGAAAGCAAGGTCCAAAATCTACTCTTAGGAAAAATCAGTGACAATATCAAGAATGAGAATGATAAAACAAGTAAATGATATTCAGGAAAAGGATCTAAGTATCCTTAGACAACTAGTCTCTCCAGAACAGTCTGACCACAGGTTAGCAGAATCAGGTTGCTATTAAGACAGTAAAGAAGTGGGGTAGGGCTCAAAGCACATTAAATAAACTCAATACACGATGTGAGCCTGCTCTGTCCAGCACCGTTAGACTTCTGCTAGAGCCCTGTGTCCAGATGCATGTCAACTGACAGTTCAGCACAGAACATCAGTGACATGCTGAGATCTAAGAAAAATACCATCTCTGAGAAGGAACTGAAGATACTGGGGCTGTTTAGTCTAGACAAAATAAGATTAAGTAGAAAAATGATACTGTTTTTCAAGTATTTAAAATGTCAGCTGCAAAGAATTTGTTCATAACGCCTGGTGTTGAATAGGACAAGGTATAATGGCTACTAACCTAGCTTAAGCAATGCGAAAAATTTTCTAACGGCAAGTTCAGTGAAGACCTGATTGACTGAGAAGGAGAATATGCGGAATATTCCTCATTGCCTATTTTTAAGAACTTCCATCAGGAGTGTTGTACACATAGCTGGTCCTGTCCTGAAGTAGAAGGATGAAATCTCTTGGGATCACTTCCAGTTCCACTTTTGCAAATATCTGAAACTTTTAGGAATAATGACTATCACACAGACTTAGCTTAGAACTCAAGCTAAAAATAACCCATCTTCGGTTCTTTGAAGTCTGTAGTGTTTAAGGCTTAAATTTTTATATTTCCCTGTTTAATCTGAAATTCTCAAGTGATTATAGGTCCCCTAAAAATGGAGGACTACCTGGGAAAAAGATTGTATGACTTGTGATAAATTCCTAAGTTCAGGTCAACCTGCACTAGGTGGAAAAGTGGTGCACACACTGTAGCTTTAGAAGCAGGATTCTTTTCACATTTGTCCAATTGATTCTCTTTAAGCAATAAACTCATTTTCCAGGGAAAGTTCTCATTAGAAGGAATACCTGAAAACAGTAAGGGAAAAATTAAATCCAGTGTCTATCACTTAAAGTAATTTCTAAACACACACAAAAGTAACTGTTTAGCCATATTCCTTATGCCTACAAAGAGAATGATTCTGCCTTGATGCTTTTAGATCCATATTGGAGAAATTTCCACCACCTTACTTTCTCTAACGCAGATGGTTAAGGTGATGGGAGGGTTATTTCCCCTCCATATGCAGAGTTAATGGAGAAAAAGTCTCACAGAGCAACTCTACCCAGCAGAAGAATCTCTGCAGTCCCTACAAAGAAAAAGGCGTTTTCCTTGCAACTACAGCTTACAAGATTTGCGAGGGTAAAAAAACCTGTAACCTACTCCAATATTTCAGATCTCTGGTATATGCAGTTCTCTGAATCAACAGATTCTGCAAAAAAAGAGTTTAATGCTGCACGTATGTAGAGTGACCCACCTTTTAACATGAAATGAATAGATGAACCTGCAAGAAATGAGCCCTGTACACAAGGATGAATTAACTCTGAACAGCCTGAATTGATATACTGTCACAGTTTAGCAACATACAAAATGTTTCAGTGAGATGTGGTATGTATGTACTAATAAAACCAGTGTTATTTTGGTTTTAGGCAAGAAAATACCATTGCGCTTCTGAACATACCAATATTACTTTCTGATGATTTTTAAGAAACTAATTTAGATAATAGTCTATTTTTACAGTGCTGGCTTGATAGGGAAAGGAGTTAACAAGTTTGATAAGGAAAATTATTTTTGAACTCTATGAGAGTACCCTATCTATCCATCTACCAAATACCTGTCTTAATTAGTTGATTCGTTTCAGTCAAGCAATTTTCCAAACCCTTACCTACTAAAAGGGCCCTCAGCATTCCACTGACACTTAGAAATTTTATCCTGGCATCACCCATTCTGATAAGGGGAAATTTTATTCTCAATTTATGAAGAATAAATGCTGACAGAAGTAATAAATTTAGTAGAGTAGATCATTTGTCCAAGATCACAAAAAGAGTCTGTAGCAGAACACAGTGCAGTAATATACGTGATACCAAATTATTTTAGTTAGAACCCAAAAAGTCTACAGATGAACACGAGTAAAAACATTTCTAACAACGTGAACAGACAGTATGCTAACAAATGCAATTGAATTCTGACCTATGCAGCAATTGATGCAAATTGGAATGAATAATTTATTATATGTTGTGAGCATTTTCCTAATGCAAGAAGAGGGAATCAATGAAGTTCAAAGGAGAAGCAGATTAAAATTGGTCAAAAGTATTATTTAACATGCTTAATATCTAATCAGAGCAACTCACTGCTGCAAGAAATAGAGACCAAGAAAGCAGGATTTTAAAACCAATTATGTGGATAATGAAAGGCAGTTATACTTGCTCAACCTAATATATATGTGTACTGTAATCCGCAGGCAAATAAATTCCGTATTGACAAAATACTGGGAAATTCCATATCGCATATCTATACCCCAAGGGATAGTCTGTTTGCAGTTATCCCATATCTATACCCCAAGAGACAGCCTGTTTGCAGTTGTCTGAAACTTGGACTAGCTTTTGAAACATGCTGGCTGGTGGATGCCACAGTCTGAAACAGAATCAGAGAGACCTCTGATGTGAACTGACACAGCTCTTGCTTCCACTTGGTGGCAGTGCTCTCACCCAATAATCTACACCTAACTTCGACTGTTAATAAAATCACCTTCTTTTAAGATCCTTCTCTAGCCCCATACCACAGTGACTTCTTAAAAATAAGATTACTGACATCACTTTTTCTAAATTGTTACAGAAATCACAATACAATACGATCTCTTGATATATTTCGTACCTAGACATTCTTCTTTCATTTTCTATTATTGAAGATGCATGATAAATAAGGATTGCTATGACAGTGTTTGAACTGCAAACAGTATTTTAGTTTAAGTCCTAATACATTCAAAATTTTATGTGGCTTGGCTTTGTTGCTTGATCCCCAATAATACATTTCAGATTGGCATTTCAGATTGATGGGTGTTGAAAACATGGAATAAGTTTTCAAGGCAATATTTATATCTTTTCTTCTTTAATTTCAGAATTTTTATATGTATTTGTCATATTTGTCAATACTCTCAGTTGTCTTGTATTTTAAATACTAAGCAAGTCCTGGGAATTAAACAGTACCGTTGTTATTGAATGTAAAAAGTGCATTTTCTGTTGCGTAACTGTCAGTGTTGGTGTGGTGGTGTGCTCTCCCCTGCCCCAGCCTGACCTTTATTTCCTGTAACCCTGCTGAAGTGATAACCACCAGTGGCGGTCGTAAAGGATGCGTCTGGTCATGGTGGCTGCATCTGGCTCAAAGGGGATTCAGGGGAGACAGACAGCAACGCAATAGCCAAGAGCTAATTTGAGCTATGCATCCACCTAACCAAAGTGCTGGTCGAGGCCCTACTTAAGGCGAGTTTGGAAGAAACTAACGTCTGTAGTCGGTATGCAAATGTGACTATCAGTCAATCATCTTATTCCATGAATGGTGGACATCCCAGGGCCAGCTGAGCTCTCCTGCACGGCAGCGGGTTGCATGACAGGACCTCCCCTTTGGTAGGGACACCTCACAAGGTTACTTCTTGAGGTTGAGAGAATCCTTATCACGTCAGATACTCGGTAAGTGAATTGGGAATAAGTGTGCTGAAACTTTGAAATCTTAGCTGAGTGATATAAAGGATTGATTGTGCACATATAATCCTTTAGACATAATCCATTGACCAAGTCTGGGCCTAAGTCTGGATCCAGCTGCACCTAAACTTTCCTCTGAGAAGAGTTTAGAACACAAGGAGGTCCTTTCTGAACCTTATGACTCAATGAGAAGGTTTCCCTGACAGTTTATTCAGAGCGTGTTCTCTATGCAGTAAATAATCAGGTATACTTTGCCATCAAATCTTGTGAAACCACTGTTGCATTTACTATTGAACTTTGTTATATCAATAAAGTATATTGTTGCTTCCCTCTTACAACTGAAGTCCATGACTCCATATGTGACAGTTGGCTATAACAAGGAAGAGAGATTTAAATGTTTGCTGTGAATATCTATCTTCCTTGTAGGTAGCAAGAAAAAACCTTTCAAATCATATCTACAAAAGAAAGTGGAGGCTGAGTCAATAGTTTGAACTGAAAGCCCATGAGATATATGAAATAATTAGAAATCATGTCCCCCACGCTTGTGAGTCAATGCAATTACTTGCAGGAGGCTCCAAGCTATAGTTTCTGCACACTCCCACCTTCAGGTCCACTGTCTGATGCAATACCACTCATCCCAGCGTATTCCATGCTTCTCCTATCACACAGGCCAATTTCTGCTTAGTTTTCAGCTAAAGAGGTTTAATGAATGACCGACTTTATGTTATTCCTCTGTAAGAATTCCTTTGTGGGTATCTTCCTCAATCCCTCCCAGATGGTTTATCATCAGAACACGGTAGAAGCCGATGGGAGCAGATGTGACCTAGAAAAATTCCAAGTCAAGTAAGTAGAGAAATACATTTGCTTGTGTTATTTATTTCTTCTCCTGTTGACTTAGAAAAACAAAACAAAACAACAGTAGTTGCAAGGATTGCTTTGTGGCTAAAATGGAGTCAGTAAAAGATTGTCTGGAACAGGAAAATGTGGATTAGAACATAGATTTCTGAACCCTTCAGCATCTTCCCCTTTAACATCTTACTGTACAGAGACTGAATATCTGCACCCTCAGGAGATACAGGCAATGAAAATCTCATGATTAATGTGAACGCCTTTGCCACCATAGGCATTTTACATCATCTGATATGCAAAGCTCATTTCCATACTCTGAATTTTCTGTGCTACTTAGTCTCTGCCTTGCTCATGAGTACACTGGAGAATTTACATTGAGCCAGGCGAGACCAACTAGGTCTGTTATGACAAACATTTCAATTGTGTGTTTTACTGCTAGAACAGTACAACTTTGTGTCACTGAAGCATGTACAGCTACGTGTCCTACAGGCAAAGTGAGTCACCCATGTAACATCAGTGGTCCAAGGGCTGGCCATGACTGGTTGTTTGGCATGATTTATAGCTAACTGCATTGTGCAGTAAAAGGAGTGACTTGCCCCCTAGAAGTACACAGAAAAGTGTCCATTAGCCTGATCTGTGGATTTTTAGACAGTTGCATTTAAAGAAATCCCACTGTTAGCTTTCACGGCCATTAACATTCAATATAAATTTTTCCTTTTTGACAGCATGGACATTTTCTAGTAAATATATAAAGCTGTTTCTGACCTGAGTGTTGTGGGTTGTTATTAAAAAAACCTGGCATTCCTCAAAATATTTTTTTAATTCAATGGTTGAAATTACTAGTTTTGAAGATTAAGACTAAGGTCTTTGTCTTTGCTTAGTGTGATTTTTCAAAAAATTCAATAAAACATCTAGTGACTCAGCAGTATTTTAACAGCAAATACTATGAAGAAGTCTCTAGCACAGCAAAAATCTGCATTGTATTGGCGACAGTTTTAATTTCATTATTAGATTGCTGGGAACATTAGCTGTTGGAGAAACTCAATTCTGGCTTCAACAATTTGGTGGTAAATGTGTCTTAACTGCAAGTGGCAAACTGAAATACTTTCTGAGAAAAATAAACACCTTGAAGCATTGCGTGACTCACAGGAGCACAAGCAGGATTTAGAACTTTTCAACTGTATAGTGGTGTTACGATTCTAAAAGAGCAGTGGAAAGTTGTTTGGCGAAAATGATTTTGAACATCTTGATAGAGCTTTTACAATGGTTTGAAGTAATTTAAAATGGCTGTGTGTTGTTGTTGCTGACAACATTAGGGAAAAAAAGGATGCTATTTTGGCAGTTCCCCAGCTTGGAGAATAAAAACCATTGCAGTGCCCTTTCCTTTTGAGCTCATTCTGAACAGAAGTCCTCATTGATTGGTTCCACTCACATTGTCTTTATGTTCTCTTCCCCAAAGAAGTGTGCACCTGGCTTTATAGCACTTGATAAGTTTCATTTTTATTACATTAGTGTAAATATTGTCCTGTCCAACTTGTCAACCTGTTTTACTGTGATGTTTGTGACCGCTTTGGGGAAGGGAGCATTTTTACACCTGTGCTGGTTTTGACTGAGACAGAGTTAATTTTCTTCATAGTAGCTGCTACAGGGCTATTTTTTGGATTTGTGCCAAAACCAGTGTTGCTAATTCAGGGATATTTTAGTTATTGCTGAGCAGTGATTACACAGAGCCAAGGCCTTTTCTGCTCCTCACCCCACCCCACCAGCGAGGAGGCTGGAGGTGCACAAGGAGTTGGGAGCGGACACAGCCGGGACAGTTGACCCCAAGTGACCACAGGGATATTACATACTGTATGATGTTGCGCTCAGCATGTAAATCTGGGGGAAGAAGAAGGAAGGGGGGGACATTTGGAGTTATCACGCTTTGTCTTCCCCAGTAACCATTACACGTGATGGAGCCCTGCTTTCCTGGAGATGGCTGAACACCTGCCTGCCCATGGGAAGTGGTGAATAAATTCCTTGTTTTGCTTTGCTGGCACGCGTGGCTTTTACTTTACCTGCTAAACTGTCTTAATTGCAGCGCATGAGTTTTTTCACTTTTGCTCTTCCAATTCTCTCCCCCATCACACCAGAGGGCAGGTGAGCGAATGGCTGTGTGGGGCTTAGTTGCTGGCTGGGCTTAAACCATGACAACACCTTTAATAAAAAACTGTCTTGCAAGTTCCTGCCCATATGCAGTCTTTCTGGGTGTTCTGCTATGAGAAATAGATACTTGCAAAAAACTTTAATCATTAATTCAAAATTTAAGCACTTGAGGCCTTTATTTTTTTAAGATTATTAGTAGGTATGGAGAGTTATTAAAGACGAGTATCTTATTTTCTCTCTATTTATACCTGAATTATCCCTAAACTCAAGATATACAAGCTGAAACAAATTGTCCAATGCAGAAGAGGCAGTGTGTCGTCACTGCAACAAACACAGCACAGATTCTGGATAAAGAGTGATGGTCAAAGCTTTGTTCGGACTTTGAGGCATCGGGGTAAAACAAAAAATCTCAGATGACATGCTTCTATGTACGCTGAAAACTTCATAACACGCTGAAAACTTCATTAAGATCTGGAAAAATCAGTTTCCACTTTTAGTCCCTTGCTTAATGCTAAGCTATACTGTGCTGTTTGTAGTTAAGTGGTGGGGCCATTTTTTCAATGAGCTAGGTTTTTGTAGAGGTGTCCATTGTTTTCACATCACTTTGATGCCATCAAGAACGTTCTATGCTATCTGCAGTCTTGCACTGTGGGGTCCCTGAGATGGTACCATGCAACTCACCAGTTCTGCCTGTAACACTATCCAAGCCACTACTAATAAGCAGGGCTGAGAATGTAGCTTTATTTCTCTTCTACAACACCAGTAACAGAATGAACTGAAGCAGATAGGCTTTTTTTTTTTTTTTTTTTTTGAGAAGGAAGACTATTCTGTAATTTCAGTTGATGGTAATCTCTAAGGACCGAGAACAAATTATTTGCATTCCACTGAAAAGTCTCAAGATTTGCTCGGCAAAACACAACTCGATTCCTTTTCTTCTACTAATCTTGCAAGAAGATATAAGTGAAGCTGCTTGTTTCAGAAGAGATATCTCATCGTAAGATAGGTAGGCAGATAATTCTGCTAAATATAAAGGTGTATGAATATGTGACTTAGAGGCACCACCTGATTATTGTGTCAAGAGCTGTAAAACCATACGCCATGATGAAATAGGTATCTACCTTTGCAGGTTCACAGAATTTCTACTCCAAATACTACCAGTAAAGAACACTGATCAGCAGCCTGCAACAAATTCAGCATCTGCACTGAAGGACTTAAAAGTAACTATAATGTGCTGAAGGAAGACAGCAGGAGAAATCAAAGCAAAGTACTATATTGCCAGATGATCTTAGAAGGTGACCATGGTCGAACTGAAGAGAAAAAGAAATCCTTTTATGACCCCTGGTAAATTGACTCAGAAAAAAGCCCTCAGCTGACCCTAAGTCTACAGTCTAGCTTAATTATGGAAATCACAACAGGACACGTACATTGCACTTACTGAATGAAGGTAATGCATTAGCAGTATCGGCAGACCCTGTCTACACTGTGTAGCTGTGGCAAACCTCCAGAGCTTCAGAGAAAAAGCTGCTTTACAGAAACCGAACTATGCACTCAAGGCAGAGAGACACAAATCCTGCCTAGCCACTGAAGACAACCAGCATTAACCTTACAGCATGGGATATAACATAGGACAGAAAAGAATTCTTTCAGTCCTGTTTGGCTGTATTAGTACTACCGAAATCCAAGGAGTCAATGTGACTGTCACTAACCAGCTACACACAGCACCACACGTGACAGAACTCCTCCCAGAAGCTATCCGTCCATCACTAATGTTATGCTCTCGTGTATAATGCGCTGCTCTGCGGAGATAACGGCTCGAGCCCCAGGTGCCGTACAGCTGCGTTAGAGCAGTGATGGTGGGCAGGTCTCGTCACCCTGGGAAGAGCACGCTGCTGACCCCAGATGATGCTTCCACCTCTACAGCTCCTTGGACATGGCAAAACACAGTAGTGGTCTGCTACTCTCACGGGGAGTTAAAATAAGGGTTCAGCTGCACAGCAACATAAATCAAGTTCCTTTGTTAGTAGTGCTTAATTGGAAATTTGTGGATATCTGTTTGTAGCCAGTGAGACTTAAGCACAGGATTAAAAGTTTTCCAGAAATGAGGTAGATAAAATGAAGTGCTAATTTTTTAATCAAAGGGTTAAGAAGAGAAATAAACAACAGATATATAAATGAAATGACAGAGGGCTCTCAATGGGTATAACTTTTAAAGAAGGTGTTTTACTGTGTTGCTAATGCCCACTTTTCTCCCCAAATTGTATCGGCTTCTTTTCTGAAATAATCGAGCTTATAAATTACTGTACTCTCTTGCTACATGTTATTTCCACTCCTCTCACTTCTGATTGAATCTCATAGGCACAGATCCATAGTGAGCTTCAGTGTAGTCTTTCTTCCATACTTCCTCCAGCGTCAGGTTTGGTTCCCAGCGCCACGTTCTGAGCTGAGCCACGTCACCCAACTGCTCTTATGGTGAACATTAGGCAGGCTAGTTCAACCAGCCCAGCTAGACTTAACACCTGTTACCCATTTTCCTCCAGGAACTGAGCACCGGCCTGATTAGACTCGCTTGAAAAGGTGGCGTTGTCGAAACACCAGCCATGTTAATTGCCATCAGAAAGATTGCCTCAGGGGAAAATGGTTTAATGCAACAAATACCCCTAACCACATAT
>NW_009601216.1:0-15860 GCF_000690535.1 Cariama cristata | reverse complement strand
TCCCTACATTAGCTCAACATTTTAATTTATCTGCTTCAGTTTATTTCCACTTCAGGCTAGAGAATTAGGCCTACTTGCTGCTGTCCCAGTATGTGTGCTGGTTGCGTATCAGGCTCTGCTGACAGCACACTTGCACACTCCGTTTTTTCATTCCTGAGGCTAGCATGCTTAATACTAAACAGTGCATCATAAAAACACATACAATAATTCCAGCCTTTCATGGATGAATTCCAGCTAGTTATTTTCATTGGTCTTCTTACGGTTTTAGTATCAAGTCTAGGTTTACTCCCAGATGTAGCTAAAACGCCAGTTGCTTTCAGCAACAAATTGCTGGCAAAGAAAGAGAGAGGGGAGAGAGATCAGTAAAAATACTGCTGCCAAAGTTCTCTCTAGCTGATGCCACCAATGCCAGGTGGTGAACTGCACTACTCTGAATATTGAAATTCAGAAACTCCTAAGCAATGGGCCATCCACTACTTAACTCTTACGAAGGAGTTTATTACAGTTGTCCTTAGTTCTGTTTTATTTCTTGATGATTCTTTCCTTTCCAGTCTCCTTTAACTCTGTTGAATATATTCTAGTATGGACTACTAAACAGAGGTATGCACTGTTACATGAACTTTCAAACCTTCTTGATAAGCATCTAGCAGGTTGAGGAAATGGCTGGAAATAAGCTATCTCTCTCTATATGAAAAACATACATACATATATATGCTATATATGTGTTCACTATAATTACACACCAGCAGCATGGTGTTCTCCAAGCTTAATCTTGAACATATTAATCCAGAATGGGGAATTATTTTTTAGAGAGAAAAATGCCATTACTGAATGACACCCTAATTGCTTTCTGAAGCATATAGAAATTCATTAAAAATCCCCACTCCAAATGTCAGTTAAGCAAAATTCTGGTTAACCAGTGAAACCTGAAATGAGCTCACTTCTAAATCATCATGTTACAGTTTAATTCAAATGTACATTAAAGCCCTGATCCAGCAAAGCATTTAAGCATATGTTGAAGTCAATGGGATTACTCATACATTAAAATTTAAGCATATGTTTAAACACTCTGGTGCACTAGGTTACTCTATATTCTGTTTTCTCTCCTGTTGGTCAAAATTTTGATTTTATCTCTCACCTTTCATTTCCAATCCCTTCCTATTTCCTCTCACTGGAGATTAGTAGCTTTCAATTAACTTTGTCTGAATTTTTCTCTAGGGTAGGTATATTTCATCATGTCAAAACCTCCAATTTCTCTGCTGGCCTTGCTGCTGTGTGTCTGACATCAGCATTCATTGAGCTAGTGATCAGCTTGCTTAGCTGGCACCTCATACTGTTTGTGTTGTATTGTAAGTGCCTTCCCTGTCCGCACTCGGGCTGCTGCGTCCTCCTGCAGCAGCCCAACTCCATTGTGCTCCGGCCGATGCCCTCTCCTTTTGAGGGCGGCTACTGAGGGCTTTCAGCACTGCTCTTGCTGCTGTCAGTTGTTGTTCTGCTGTCTTTTCTACTCCTTGCTAGTACATTTCTTTTTAATGAAGAAGAAAAGGTTTTAAGTATTTAAGGGTCAGACCTCATGTAAGGGGTGAGGGCTAGGTCCATGCTAACCAACTATCCATGGTGAGGTATTTTAGTTTATGACCAAACTGCATGAAGAGTTTTACAAACTTACACGACTGCCCTAGGAATCTCTGGATCACTGCCATTCTATAAATGCCCTACTGTTTCATATGTTCATTTGCTCATCATGTTTTTGAATATTTCCATCTCATTTCCATTTTTTCACAAGACACACAGACTTTCTGTTACAAGGTATCAAAATCAGGCAAAAGAGCAAAGCATGGAAATGAAGCTTCTAGAAATTCTGGGAAATTTTATTTGAGGTCCTCAGATTCGTTTCTGTGTGTGCTTAGAAAAAATAGTATTAATGTGTGCCTTGAAAATCAAATTTTCTTAAGCCAGTGAACCACCCTAGTAAATAAATTAAATTTACATCACAAAACCAGAAAATATAAAGTTTAATAAGACACATTAAGCCTGCCAGTGAAAAGCTGACCTCTACAATATATATGAAAAAATGCCCAGTGACTCCAGCCCAGGAGAAAGGTTTCCACAGTTGCCTTTGGGAAATAAGCACGTCAGCCTAACACACGGTACCGAGGTGATGAAGCAGGACAGGAGAAGAACAGTGTGGAGAATCATGAAGTTACCACCTTGGTGGCTTGGTACCTACTGTAGGTCATTTATGGTACCTGACACATGAGAGTTGTCTGCCAGAAAGAAACATCACATAGAAAAAAAAAAAGAACAATGACTCTGTTCAAATTGAGCCACTGGAGTTCATGACCCACGTACTATTTTTGAAAAAGTAGTTACGCTAAATGAAAGAGCTGCATTTCACACTGTTTCAAGGACAGACAGGCAAGGGAGATAATATCACAGTTATATTAAGATTGCTTTCAGCACAGGACATCAGCCTGGGAAAGTCCAACATCAATCCTGCCATGAGTTTCCTCTTGATTAAAAAGCTGTTTGTTGTAAAGGGAAAAAAAGAGCAAGTCTGAGAGTGGCATTTGTCACAGCTGACTTTAAGGGCTCAATACAGGTTTCTACATCTGAGCTGGTTGTGTAGGCTTCCATCACAGTCAACAGAATTTTGTTAGTATAGTCAGTGGAGTTTAGAGTATGATTCATGTGACAAAACGTAGGTGTCCACTTCAAGCTGGGATAAATTGTATCCTGTTGGGTGGAAATTCTGGGAAGCCTGAGAGTGAGTAGCTCAGATGTAAACACCTGCCTTGCAAACACTCGTATCCAGTCAGATGATAGCCATCCCAGTTGACATTGAGACAATCTGGGAGCTTTCAAAAGAGAAAACTAGGTAACTCTGTAATATGTTGTCAAATCCTAGTAGGGAAAAAACAAAGAAAAAGACAGAGAAGAAAACATAGCATTTCACCAGTGATTCAAAGATGACAAAGATCCATCACAAACTGGAGGCACAAGTGAGGATGTGGAGGAAGATTCCTTGGCCAAGAACAGAGTCATCTTGAAGGGGGGGGGGGGGGGGAAAGGAAAGAAAAGAAAAAAAGAAAAAAGACGAAGTTGCAGGAAAGCAGTGCATGGATATTTCTTCTAACCATATTTGACAGACAGCATCGTCATCAATAACTGGGGGACTAAAGGAAAAGTGGAGCAAAGTGGTGCTTCATGGAAGATGGAATAGTCCTGGAATGCGTGAACAGAATAATTCTCTGTTAGGGAAGAAGGATTACAAAGTGAAGAGCAGGCACAGCCAGAAAGACTACTGGCATGAATACCATAGGAGGTGGATGTTTTGGGGGTAAGAGGCCATTTACAAATGTCCTCCATCATCCCACTCTGCACCTTTGCACTTACTCTATACTCTTATTTTGGCTTCAGTATGAGGGATGGTACCTTTTCTTTCACACACCGCAAATGGAATCTATGGTAAATTTATGACTGTGCCCTTCAGTATCTTCCATTCCTTTGCTAAGGCAAATGTCACATGAGATGCATGGAATATTGTCCATGTTAGAAGCAACTATATTCGATTAGTTTGGGAGTGCTGTTCCACACAGACGAGAAGTTGTCTCAATGTGTCCATTTGCATAGTATAGAAGATTACTACTAGATATACTTATTAATTTGGAAAGACGAAATTAATAGTGACCAGGTCCTCTGAGTGGCTCTTCCAGTTTTCTACCACTACAAAATTAAATTACGTTTAAACTTCAGAGAGCTAGAAAGGAGAGAGGTGTGGTACAATGCCATCTTTATGTAGAAGTAAGACTCCCAACACAAGTTGGTTAGCCTCAAAGACTCCTCTAGTTATATCTGACATATCTATATGTGTTTCAGAAGCTGTGAATCAAAGGCGTGCAACAACTTCCAGGCTTTTGCCTTGCTTTCAAGGTGCTTCAGCTGGGGAAGCAGAATGGAAGAGAAGGAGCTGATTCAGATCTACCTAGTCTCTCCACCTCTGCCCTTGTTAATTTCCTTGCATTAGAGGGATCCCTGAGTAAAAGGCTATACCAACCTTCTGTCTGCAATGTGTTGTCATTATTGCTGTAAGCCGTGGCAGGAACCACAAGAGATACGATCTTCCAATATCTTAATTAAATTAATATCCTACTGCACAGGAGGAACATATAAAGTGGGCTCTAGGGATTTCCATGACACTTTGTTTCCTGCAGTACCAGCAGCAGAAGGCAAGGTCTTGAGAAAAGTCAACCAACTGTGAGGAAAAGTTGAGGTTAATAAGAAGGGAGAATAGTGGTTTATAGTATTGACTATTACAGTTGTGGCAATAATGGTTTTTTAATAATAAAACTATTGCAGATAACATCTCTAATCATATTTTTAAATTACTTGAATGATTAAGAAAAGCTTCAAAACCACTTTCTTATTCCCATTTTGCTGGCCTCAGTCATCAGATATAACAGATAAAAGTTGCGTTCTTTTGCTTTAAAGAAGGGCTCTTTGTGAGTTCCTGTAGCTTTTCTCTTCCTGTTTTCAAAGATACTTTCAAAAGAAATGTGTGAGAAATTAGACATCTCTGAGTATAATTTGTCTTACATTTCTGCTTAATATGTGTGTGGCAGGACAAAATTGGCAACCCAAGAGGAAATGTCTGCATGCCCCAAACAGATGGAAATTGGCTTTGTTAGCAGTGTGAAAGTGAAGTTATGGCAGAATAACATAAAACACACATTGATGGCAGCATCACCAAAAAGACCACAGAAGTGTCACCCCCAGCCCTGGGAATGTCTGTCTACATCAGGGCTTTGCGTTTAGAGACATCAGAGGGTGGCAGGAAGTCATCAAAGGATACCTTTCTATGGGATTCTTCTTCTCCCCTATATAGCTATGAAGATTGCAGTTCTTAGAGTGGAACACAACATTTGCCACTTGTTTAAAACATCTGCCTAATGTACTGAAACAATTTTTCACACTGTAAAGTAGCAAGTATGCATTTTGCAAATGAATTCTACTTTGGATTTTGTCATCCATACAAGAGAAAAAAATTCAAATTTGTAATTAGTATGATGAACACTGCTAAATTTTGCCTCAAGTGATGGTTTTATGGCAAGATTCAGACTAGCAATTTTGCCCTTCCTTCCTGAGTTCAACATGACCGTATAAAAGAATAACTGTCTAGGGCAAATATGTCATTTCAAGGAGCAAAAGAACAGTCTTTCATTCCTATTCTATAAATCAGCCTTCGTGGGAAAACAATATCTATCTGTTCAGCATAATAGCTGGCAGTTCACCACGTCCAGAAAGAACTACTTTTCATATTGAACAGTTTGAAATACTTTTTTCTAACTGTCTTTGTCACGTCTGACTCTTATGCTGAGGGAACTGTTTGCTATGAGATGAAGCTGTCTCAGTGCTACAACAAGAAGTGGTAAGTATCCCCAACTCTGTGATAATGGTTTCACATTAGGGAAGAAAAGCTGTCTGCAGTTTAAGTTTAAGCAACTTCAGTCCAAAAGCAGGGTTTTGACCAGCATTTTCTAATTGCCATGTTGTGTTGGTTTTTGATTTGTTGTTTTTTGGTTTTGTTTTTTTTTTTTTTTTGTTTGTTTGTTTGTGTTGGGTTTTTTTTTTTTAAACTGGATACCTCAGTTTTGGTTTGGTTTTTTTTTTTTTTTGTTTGTTTGTTTGTGTTGGTTTTTTTTTAATAAATTTTATTTTTTTTTTTAATTATCTAGCTTGATATATCTGAATTTCAGAAAACAGAATTTTTCTGGCATTTAGGGTAAGTGCTCCAAATAATATTACCAGAAATTACTAGTCACTTTTTTAAATTGCGGCAACTGTATCCTTTTACTTTCATATGATTTAAAATCCTGTACAGTGTCTAGTATTTCCAGATACACCTAGTTAATTTGAGAAAATCATGACATTTCCTAACCAGTTATGGAAGTGAATAGATTTACATCAGAAAAATTGTCCTAAAGAAGCTAATTTAATAAATAAAGATAAAGCCATGCCACTTTCATTTTGAAAATGAGAATAATATTTTTTAAAATCATTTTTTCTACTTAATTCATGATAGAAAATCCTTTCACATTCTATACCTTTATTTAGGGCTGTTACTATTTCTAAGTTAGGACACATCACAGAAGAGCTACGGTCATAGCTAGTGGGTACAGCTAATGAGCGTGAGGGCTATGTCTGTGTTAGGAAAGTAAATGGGATCAAGATGTCATCTCTTGCACTGAGGCCAACTAAAGTGGAACTGTGTAACATCAAACCCACTTCCAAAACAGCATGACCTCATGTAAGCTACTTACTGGGAATAGCCCCTAGTCTATGCTAATTCCTTAACCATGCCCAAGGATTGTTTGGGTTGCTGTCATTTTTATCAAACCCAAAATTGTCCCAGAGACTGTTCTCGCAGTCCAAGCAGACAAACAACCATGGTGTCCAAGTTCCTGGTACTGCTTGACTTTCTAGCATAGACTTAGATGAGGGCTCAGTAGTGTAAGATAACTGTTTTTCTCCTTAAAGTAATTATTACAGACCATAAGCTTGTCCTTTGTTAGAGTGTGAGAGAAGCCTACTTACTGCATTGACAGTCGCTAAGAGTATTTGAAATTTTGTGGCCGGGATGGCTTTGCTTGTGCATCATTTTGTGTGGAGTTCTGCTTTTCTGTGCCAGGTTAGTCTTCAGGATCTCTGACTAGGCTGTACTGTCAACATCATAAATGACATAACTTTTGAGCAAGATGACTCCAGGCCCAGAGGCTGAAGAATGGCAATTAAATACATCTTCCTCTGTGGAATCCACATCTCTGCCTAATCACACTGAGATGGATTTTTTTTTTTCACCTTTAGGACTTTGAGATTGCTGGGATAAGCAAAGTGGTTCCCTTAATCATGCAGAAAATATAATTTCAATTGGCGTGTAATGAAATAGTTGAAACAAAGAATGAATATCAGTATTTTAGCATAAATCTGCATATAGTGCAGAACATCACAGGGCCTCTAAAGGAAACGAAAATGAAATTGACTTGTTTGGACTTTCCTGGAGTCATTGCCTTTCCCCTCTGTTAATCAAGTCTGGCACAAGCTAAAAGACATGCGAACCAACAATTAGGGGTGTGATTGATTTAACTGGAAGCTGCTAGCTTAGGACTTTAGAAAAATTGACACATGGAAAAAATCTAGACACAAACTTTGGGACTTTATTCTTGAAAAAGTTTTCCGGATTATTTCCGGTACAGTTGTTAGATAGCATTTTACAGCACTGCTTGACTTACTGTCATTCTTTCAAGTTTTAAGGTTTTACCACATTTCATTCAACTCACTAAGTTGTAAAATACACAACTGAATACCAATATTTAAGCTTTCTTTCTCATGGTCTCTTAAGAAATTTTAACCTAATTTAATAGTGAAGATTCAAAATCAGACATTTCATGACCACTAATGTAAACGAATAGTATAACTCATGACTAACGTATTACAAACCTCCATTCCATTTTCAATCTCATATTATGACTACCAGTGAGTAACTTAGGATCAATGGTAATATTAAAAAGTAAGTCAGCTATAAACAGAAAATAAAAGATACTTTTCATAGTGTATAAGCACCAAATTTATGTTTACCTCTCACCAGCACCTTATATGTATTGGTCCAAAAAGTTTTATTAAGCGCATTTAGGAATATGACTTTTAGAGTAAAATCTGGAGGGGGTAAGATTTTTAAAACCAGAATAAAAGGAAAACCTAAGAATTATGATAGAAGATGCTAGTGAAAAAGCACATCTGTGAACTATTTGCACAACAGCTTCTAGCTTGGTTCTGGAACTAATGGTTTTCCAGTCCAGGTTACTTTACCTCTGAGGTACAAAGTACTTGTGAACAAAAGGCTACTGTAGGTACTCTTCCAGTTGTAGGTGGAATTATTCACATCACTTTCATGATCTGCTTCCATTTGTGATGTATCAATCTGTATTTCATTATCGCATAAAGAATATACAGCTCCATTCCTTATCCTTAAACATTTCCATTTCATATGCATGTGTGTCTAGAATTATTGTTCTGGACATACATGGTGTTCAAAAAGGACATTTGAAGGCAAAAACTCATACTGAAATATGGGTATTCAAATCGTCACAGTTTGTTCATGGTCCAAAGAGTGACTATCTTCTGTAGGTAATGGCAGGAAAAATAATGTTAGATGACAGCCCACATCGTGTGTGCGCCATGTTAGATGACAACCTAGGAAAAGGAGAGAATGAAAAACTGGTCCATAGATTTCACAAGCAGCAACAGAACAAAGATGCATGCTTTAGGATAAAGAATCTACACAGTTTATTCTTGATTCTGTATCTGTAAATTAAAGATATTTATATTTCTTAAATATCATTTGACTTTGCCTCATTCTAGATATCTTGAAGATAGCAGGTAAAATTTCTGAAGTCAAGAGAAATACTCTAGACATTTAAGGTATGACTGACTGTACATATGCAAGTCATTCCTTATTTGTGTGGAGCACTGCTATGCCTGAAATTGTTCCTCTGGTATAAAAGCTATTTCTCCCTAAATAAGTTAGGGAAAATAAGCTGATATGAAATTTGTTTGATATGTTGGATGTATTGACTAAGTAAGTTGATATGAAATTTGACATGTTCTATGTATGATCTGACAGTAGAATTAAAACAAAATTTTTTTTTAACATCCAAGGATACTACATTTTAGAGAAGAAAAATGTGTGAATACAAATGAGGTGTTTTTTCTTGAATCACATGCAACTTTCTGTGGCATGTTGTGGATTTCAAACTACAGGGCATATAGTTTTAGATCCAGTCACAGTTATCTGTAACATTTATTATGCCCATACGTAAACACTCAAAAAGAGAACTGACAAGATTCGGGGAAAACTGCCAAGTTATATAAGACTTAAAATGACAAACTGTTGACATACTCTACAATTAAGGTTCAGATTGTTCCTGGCAATTGAATTTGTGCAGTGAAGGACTTGGGGGAGGGAAAGGGTACAAATATTCGCATATGTGAGCTCCATACAAGGACCAGAGAAATGGTAGTCTCAGCAGATGCTCTGTCTGGAAGGTTTTCTGTGACGTTCCTGACACCTAAAGGGCACAGGGAGGGGATGCGATATGATGCTGCTTTCCCTGTGCTTACCCCCTACCAATGCACTTGTTGACAAAGTGGACTAAATGAATGAGAAGAACTTGCTTAGCATATTTCCACTGTGCATAACCTTTGCATATCAAACCAGATGACTTTTTATATTCTAGCGTATGCATATTCTTACCACCCCCACCTTTTTTCCATGGAATAATTTTCTTGAGCTCTGCTCCCAGGTCTGAATTTCTCTACATGTGAATGCCTGTTACAGGCTCAGAAAGAAGCTAGATGACTTATTTTGCCTGCCCCAAAACATGGCAAACAACCAACCTTGCCATTATGAACCTTCCCTGTCACACACTCCACACACTGTAAGCTTTCCAAGGCAGACATGAATTTTTTCCCAATTTATAAACACTTAGAACATCGTGAGTGCATTCTGACTTCAATAAACCATAGAATAATTATCTATCCTTATAGTAAAGAGAATGGGTTTGGCAAGTCATGGATGCAAGATGAAAAAAAATCTGCTGGTAGTTCCCTTTCTTCCACAAGGATTTAGATATTGCACTGATCTTTGTTATCAAAACTGAATAGTATAGCAAGGAGACTGTTCTCCATATCAGTGTATCTGAAATCGTTTATAATTTTATACATTAAAATTAGCACCTTGCACTTCAGAACCTATCTGAATGGGTACCATATTTTCCACGAAAATTTGTGAATCTGCCATCTTCTCATTTGAATCCCACCTCAGTCATGACAATGCTACCATCTGGCAGAAATTAAAGAAAAGGTGAGCTAAACCAAATGATTTTCTGCTGAGCTTTATGTTTTAGGTTACCTCACCCTCCAACCCTTGAGGCAACTCTATATCTGCTTCATCTACCCCAGCATTCTGTCTTATATGTAATTCTTGCACACACAAGGAAATGTTAAAGAACAGTGTTTTGTTTTAATACATTATATTTCAACAGTGTTTGCTCTTAAGGGATTTAAACAGCTTATTTTCTGAAACATATTGCTCAAAGTTGTGGGGTTTTTTTCTGATTGATTTTTCTTCAAGATCAAGGCATCATGTTCTCCGTAGATACCTGGGGTCAATGCTCTGTTGCTAGGCAGTGGGGATTAGTGACTCTTTATCATGCTGGATTATAGGAAACCTCATGGAATCGGATGCAATTTGGGACCCTGGAGTCAGACCCACCATTCCTTCCACTCCATTGCATAGTTGCCCGGTTGCAACACTATTTTCAATTTTTTTGTGTTTCAGAAACATTTTCAAACTGCTATCAGTCTGGATGCAGGAAGCACAGCTGAGCACTATTATCCCAGTGATAACTACTATGAAAAGAATATTTCAGGTGTTTTGGCAATTGTTCAAGTCACATGCTTTTCAACCAAATTCAACTTCCTTACTGTTATAGCTGCTCTTGGAGACAGAAGAAAAGAGTGGACTGGGCATCTCCTTCCGCTTCCTCTTGAAATTCCTTTCATAGCTTCATAGATCAGGGCAGTGCTGTACACTTGGGATGACCACAGACAGCCAGAGGTCTTTAAGTTGTTTATTTCAGGAAACAGTTATTCAACTCGGTTTTTGAACTACAGCAGTTAGCATTGACCAGACAGGTTTCCCTCTGTATTCAGAAGTGTGTGAGTATTATTTTTTGAAAGCTAGTAGTCAATAACTGATCCCTCAGATCATGAAAAATTAGCAACCTGTCAGATGTCTGGATCTTCAGTGTATGGTATGTGGGATTGAGCTAGCAAAAGTCAAAAAGTCTTACTACACAAGGATGGACAATTCTGCCATCCACTGTAATATTTTAGTATTTACCAAACACATCTCCCCATAGCTGTTACCATGGACAAAGACTTCCTTATTTTGTGTTCTGAGGATAGCAGTAATATAAGTTGTCTTATTTAATGACTGTGACATTCCTGTCCCTGTGGCTTCATGATAGATCCAAAGCTACTCCTTTGGACATGTGCACAGTGTATTGAGGACAGCTTGACGTTACAAGGTAATTTCATCTTGTTCACTGGATGCTATTGCCTATACAGGCATGCACTGTGGAGATCTATTGGGGAAATTTTTATTTAAGGTTCTCAGAGCATGTTTATATGTTGGAAACACGACTGAGAGGCTGGTGTTTGCCTTTAGAGTTTTTGTCATGGCTTCACTGTCACATGTCCCAGGAAACATGTTTTCTTCTTCATGTGTTTGCTATCAGTTTATAGATACAGACATCTCACTTCTCTTCTCCAGGCTGAACAACCCCAACTCTCTCAGCCTTTCCTCATAGCAGAGGTGCTCCAGCCCTCAGGTCATCTTTGTGGCCTCCTCTGGACTTGCTCCAACAGGTCCATGGCCTTCTTGTGCTGGGGACCCCAGAGCTGAAGGCAGTACTGCAGGGGGGGTCTCACCAGAGCAGAGCAGAGGGGCAGAATCCCCTCCCTCGACCTGCTGGTCACACTGCTTGTGATGCAACCCAGGGTACGGTTGGTTTTCTGGGCTACAGGCGCACATTGCCGGGTCATGTTGAACTTCTCGTCAACCAGCACCCCCAAGTCCTTCTGCTCAGCATGACTCTCAACCCATTCTCCACCCAACCTGTATTTGTGCTTGGGATTGCCCCAATCCCAACTGAGTATAAACCAGATTATTCACATAAAGCTGATACATATTGATTTATACTGAAAATAACTTTCTTATGTAAACAAGGCCCTAGATTGAAAGGACTATGCACCTAGGTCTCTAGAACCAGTTATGTGCTGTTTACTAATAGCCTTTATATATCCTAGAATAATAAAGGACTGGTACTTGACCAGAGTTACTGAGAGATATCACAACATACCTTTGAACAAGGAGAGCAAACAAAATCAAGACAAATGTTAAACAAATGTAATATATCCTCTGAAACCCTCAAGCTTTAGCTTAAGAAAGGATCTGCTTGCTATTATTTTCACTTTTCAAGGTGATTTATGTATGTTGGAAGTATACATAAAACACAGGGTTTTTGTTCTGCTTTTCCCTCTTCTACAGAGGCAGCAGTAGGTCTTATTTAGCAATCCTATTAATGAGTTATCTTTCCTTTTTTTTCATTAGTGAAATTACATGCAGGAGCATTGATCAGCCACTGTACATTCTATATAAATATAGATGGAAAAATGTCACATTCACTAGAACTAAGTTCTTTACCTCAATTTGCATGCCGAGAAGCTATTTCTGCTACTTGCCTGTTATGCATTTTATTAAACCAATATCCACTAATGAATGTCTAGCAGATGGCTTGCTGGCAGAAAGGAAACTTTGCAAAAAGTAATTTCTTCTGTTTGTCCCACCCACTTTCAATCTACCCCTTACAATAAATTTTAGAAAAACTCAATAAATAACATAATTATAATTCTTTATCATTTAATTGATAGGACTATTTTTGTAATTCCAGGCAATTGAAATTCAGACAACTGTTCCCACATGGACTGACATCCGCTTCCAGCCTTGTCCCACCTCTGTCCCCAGGGAAGTGCCTGATCCCTGGGACTGTCCCCCAGCTGCCCTGCTCCCTGTCTGGGGCAGTGGGATGGGATGGGTTGTGTGGCCCTGACCTGGCACCCTGGGGACCCCCTGCAGCTCCTGGTCTCCAGGGAGACCTTATCCCATACAGCACCCTGGCATGATGATATTAACATGAGCATTTTTCTTTGTTTTAGCATGTGTCCATCTTTCATCTGATGTTCTTGAAGTTATGCTCAAAATGGGTGTCTCCAGGAACACCCTCTCCTGGAAAGCCCATATCAAGGATCAAGCATCTCTGGGTTGGAAGGAGCATCTAACTCATCAGTTTATGTCTTCATAGGAATCATGGAAAGCTAAAATAACATTTAAAAAGTACCTACTCAATTTTCCCAATGCAAATTTTGATAATCCGTTCTTAATCTCAACAGATTTTTTTTTTCTAAGAAACTCCAAGTGCTAGGCCATGAATTCCCCAATGAACCTGTCCAAAAACTTTTCTGTTCACACAGTGAGAAAGTTTTCTCGGTATATAACCTATATGTCCTTCACTGTTTTTAAGGCAGCTGCCTTTTGTCCTACTTACAATTAACTCCTTTGACAAGTCTGATGTTTCTGCTGTTGGCAAACATTCATCTTGCTTTGCTACAATATATCCAAAATGACAAAGAAAACCCCAAAGTCCCATGCCAAAAGTCCATAAAATTGGCCACTTATAAATTAAAATATAATATGTAGGCATTTTACAAAATATTGCTTTTCCATGTAGGCAATCAGACAGGAAGAAGCGTGGGGAAGAAATCTGAGTAATTAAAATGGACGATGTTTTCTGATTCATCTTCCTGCTGGAAGACAGAATTTTCTTGCCTTGATGGAGATCCCATCAGTTCTCACGCTTAAATGAAAATCTAATGGAGAGAATCATTGTATTACACACTAAGCTCTTTACCAGATAGTTTCTCCATGCTGCTGGAGCCCTACTATTACCCTTGACTCTAAGGCTATTTCCAGATATATAATTCTATTAAAGTGAGAGGAAGGGCAAACAGGCAGTGCAAGTATCATGGAGAAAAAATCTTATCTGTAGGGCCAGCACATGTTCCCAACATATCCCCTCTCTATTTCCTTTTTTTCCTTTGAGGAGTTCTGTGCATTTTCACATGAGCTTCCTGGTTGGTTTGCTATTGGAAATTTAATTGTCTTTTTTGTGTCCCTGCCAACAGAACCATTTTCTTTGTCCAATTTCTTCATCCCCCTTCCTTACTCTTTTCACAAATGCATTGTGACGAACACCGATAGCCCCATTAGAAAAAATGCAAACTTTTTCAATAGATGATTTTCAGTGGAGTGGAACATTTTAATTTTAATTTTGAAGTCCATAGAACTTTGAATTTATCAAGTGAATTTACCATTCTCTTGCTTCTTTAACTATGTTCATTTGTGCTTCAGCATCAATATTTCCTGTACATTATTACCTTTATTCCCATGATTATTTTTTTTCTATGCTATGAATAAGGTCAAAGTGAGTCCTTTTGGCTAGCATATAAAACACCTATTAAAGTTTTCTAAATTATGATTCATTTTTGTTTTAAAATTATTGCAGTCTTTCTCATTAATATAGTTCTTTCTCTTTAGATTGTTAGCGATCTGCCTTTAGTTCAGTTGGGGCATGGTTGCACAGTGTAGTATCTTTTCTCTTGCTTAATTGGATGGTCTATGAAACTAACCAATAACATGTAAATTGCAAAGATATGAATTTTATGGAGAAGATACTCTGTGTGATATTAAGTCTTAGCTGCATGTATTAGTTTCACTTTTTCTGCTTGCAAGTAGAGCTCAAATATTACACTGTTAATTGACTCTAAAGTAGGGAAGTTTCTGCAGCCAGATGAAAACACTTCAAAATTTAAATTAACAAAATATTAATGATTTTTCCTAATATTTTTTTCACTCTTGTTATTAGACAAACTCTTACAGGTCAAAACTACAAGTGATGTAATCTAAAGCACATTCTTTGACTTGATTGAAACAGTGTTTTTTTGTATCAGCCAGAGACTTGGCTCGTATCTTTGGAAATTCCCAAACTGGCAAGTCAGATTCCTCAAGAACTTTGGAATGATTAGCTCTCTTTCTTGACTTTTTGACATTTCTGTTTAATCATTTCCTTGCCTCTCTGTAGTACTTCAGTAAGATGGCTTCTGCGGCAGTTTTCTAGTCTTCACAAGGGATGGCCGTGAACTTGTCTTCCTGCAGTTATTCTGACTTGTACTTGAATCACAGAATCACAGAACTATTTAGGTTGGAAGTCACATCTTGAGATTTTCTAGCCCAACTCCCCACTGCTCAAGCAGGGTCACCTAGAGCAGGCTACCCAGGACCATATCCAGTTGGATTTTAATATCTCCATGAATGGAGACTCCACGACCTCGCTGGGCAACCAGTTCCAGCATTTTTTCCTGTGAACATTTTACAGTCACAATAATATTTTTTTTCTTGTGTTAACACAGATTTTCATGTTTTCTAATCTGTTGTCGTTGCGTCTTCTCCTGTCATTGGGCACCACTGGCTCCCTCCTCTTCATTCCCTCCCATTAGGTGTTTATACACACTAGTAAGATCCCCCCCAACTCTTCTCTTCTTCAGGCTGAACAGTCCCAGCTCTCTCAGTTTCTCCTCATATGAAAGATGCACTAGTCCCTTAATCATCTTCATAGCCTTTTCCCAAGTTGCTAATTTTCTTGTTCATAGTTATAAACTGCCTGAAAAGGAGCTGCCTACTTGTTTACTTTTTGGAATCAAAACTTAAACTCACCTAACTCAGCTTTTTTTTTTTTTTTTCCCCCTGTAGTTGGTTCCTTGTTTAACGTTTGGGGTTTTCCTTACACTTTGTAATTGTCCCGGTTTTGGCTGGGATAGAGTTAATTTTCTGCTTAGTAGCTGGCACAGTGTGTTTTGGATTTAGTGTGAGAATAAGGCTGATAACACACTGATATTTTAGTTGTTACCAAGTAGTGTTTATCCTAAGGATTTTTTCAGTTCCCCATGCTCGGCAAGCAAGCAGGTGTAGAAAAGCTGGGAGGGAGCACAGCCCGGACAGCTGACCCCAACTATCCGAAGGCATGCTCCATACCATGGAACGTCATGCCCAGTACAGAAACTGGGGGAGCTGGCTGGGGGGCACCGATTGCTGCTTGGGCATTGGTCAGCGAGTGGTGAGCAAT
>NW_009601215.1:19412-58195 GCF_000690535.1 Cariama cristata | reverse complement strand
AAGATTTAGATTAGATAAAAGGAAGAAATCCTTCACAGTGTAGGTGGTGAGGTAGTGGCAGAGGTTGCCCAGAGAAGTTGTGGATGCCCCATCCCTGGAAGTGTTCAAGGCCAGGTTGGATGGGGCTGTGAGCAACCTGGTCTGGTGGAAGATGTCCCTGCCCATGGCAGGGGGGTTGGAATGAGATGGTCTTTAAGGTCCCCTCCAACCAAACCATTCTACAATTCTGTGATGATAACAGTCTCAAGTTCTGTCACTTACTGGTTTGTAGATAGCTCCTCTTCAGCTACCTCTTTATCTTTTATTGACACTTCCAGAGTATTATATTTGTTGAAATCCCTGTTGATATTGCCTATAGACGTAATCTTGCTGTATTTTCTGAGTTATCTCTTTTTTGGTCACTGGACTTGTGCATGCGGCATTTCTGAGATGTTGTGAAATATAAACCTGCAAAACAAGAGCACTGTTATAAGACAAGTGACCCTGATTGAAAGAGTGGCTGTGGAAAATGATTACACAGCAAATTGCCCATCTGCACAGACTCAGAATAAGAACATTTCAAAGCTCATTTGTGGGGTGATATTGCCATTTAATGCAGCTTCCAACAAATCATTCATAAAATTAATGGCCACAACTGATGCTTATATCTCTCAAGTTCTCCTGTGAAAAATAGTTCTTCCATTGATTCAGGAAGATATGTAAAGGAATGAGTGTTATCTGAAGAAAATTGAATGAAGTAATCTTCACACAACAGCAGATACTTGGTCTACTGGTAACATTCTCAGTTACTGTACAATTTTACTCTTCACAATCCACCCATCAGTTTTTCTGTTTTTAATACAGCTTTGTTCTGTACCTTTCAAAATTGTTCGTAAAGGAACCTGTCACTTATATTTCTGCTAAATGTCCCTGGCACTGGCTTGTTGGCTCTGTGGATGGTGGTTTGAGGAGGGATAGCCTTGGGTCTTTCTTCAACTTCTCTGCTGCACGTCATGGACCCAGAATAACTTTTTATATCCTCTCAAAAAATAGGAGTTCACAGTTCATGCGGTCTATGTCCCAGAAGTAGAAGTGACACTTCTAATTTCCCATACTGCAAATACCTCCTTTTGCAGAACTCCAATTTTGTGGGGACTCTGGATTTGAAATTAACCTCATCAGTTGATAGTAGAATTGCACAGAGACTTTGCAAAAGTTTTCACAATCCAATTACTATTTACTCTGACTAACATGAAAAATGTTCAATTCTAATGAAACAAATAACATCTACGGTTTGTTTCCTGATCCCTCTGGGTATCATTCCAGCTTAGGCTAGATGTCATTTAAGAACAATTTCTTCCCTTTTCTTTTGGATGGATACCCTTCTAAGTCATAGAAATCTATGTCCCTCCTGAGCAGATATTTTATTTGTCCCTGAGATAGTTTAAAACTATCTCAGAGAGTTTAAAACTTCTCTCATCTGAACGCATGTCCCTCTGGCACTTTTTCTGCCCCAGGGTCCTGTGTCTCTGCAACCTCTCCCTGAGACTCTCAGGCTGTGGTTTCACAGTGTAAAATGTTCGTCACCAGTATTAGCTTAACCCACACCCTTTGTCTTTAACCACCGTTTCTTACTCTCCCTGCAAACTGTGCCATTTTTCAGATGTCCTGGTGCAAATGCTTGTGGGACAGAGCTGTGAACTGTATCAGAAAAACCATCCATCTTTTAAATCATGCAGCTGCATCCTCATCCCCCTCATAAATAATAGTACTAAAACATAGCCCTAGGTTATACACCTTTTAAAATCATATATTAACAATTACTCAATCTTTGTTGCATGAAGATTTTCCAGTCAAAACACAAATCTTCACCAGGAAGGTTCAAGGAAATGAATGTTTGTCAAGGATTGAAGGAAGCATCCTTCGTGTGCCAATAGCTTGTAAGTCACAACCTGCTCGGAGATGGACAAGCAGGTCTAACCCCGGCTCCTTAGCACAAGAAGGTGAGACTATATACTGTGTAGGACGGCTGCAGTACACAAGGATTCACACAGCATATAAACCAAACTGAATTTCAGAAGAAATTTATAGAAAGGGAGATATGTGCTAAGATGGAGAAATGGTTTTACAGAAAACCACTCTCTTGTTACAGAGATTTCAGTACTGATTTGGAATGTAACTTAATTAAAGTCTCCCTGCCTGATTATGATCCCAGACTAATTTTGCACTGGCATAATTCCATGAACTTCCATGCAATAGATATGAATGAAACTCAAAGAAGACTTAGATCCTGGACACTCTGGATCACTGGATCTTTGCACAGCTACCTATACGCATCATGTTGTGCTCTATCCTTCTGTTAGACCATCAGCAATTTCCTGTAGAAAATGGGTTACACAGGGATCCTTGTTCTAGACTAATATGTTCAGCTGCATAACAAACTCCTAAGAATCATGTGCAATGAATCTACCTCTTTACTTTTTCTTACCTTTTTCATGATGCAGTTGTTCACTCCAAAATCTCTTCCCTAGGTAGAAGACAAACGTCTTTTGGAAGTCCAGACAACCCTGAAATGTGAACAGTCTTCCTGAGTCAGCAGAGAGCCTGAGAGAGCAGTCCTGAGGACGTGGACTCCCTCAAACTATCTGAAGTCCATCACTGAAGCCTTCTAAGTTTCCTGTCAGCAGCGAGATCTGTTGTACTAGTGTCCACGTGAAAAGGCAGAGCATGGACACAGTCAGGGGAACCTGCACACACAGTCACAGCTGGACACCCTTTGGTTTCATGAGTGGATGCGCTTAACATACCAGCAGATCTGACAGGAATATCTTGATTTGCTTTCCCTGTGCTTTCATCTATGGCATGAGAAAGCAAAGGTAAGGCACAGAGTCAGCACACAACAAAAGAGCCAAAATCTCAGAGATGCCTGCCAAGGTAACCCCAAAAAATCAAGTCCAGTTGTCATATGCATTTTGGCAAAGCCCTGTGTTGTCCAGTTAGCATGGCAAAATACTGAGATTATTCCGAATCCTCTCAGGGAAAAGCCCAGATGAGGAAGTCGGTGGCTCTGCTGGGGAGCGATTCTGAGCAGCTTGAGAGGGTTTCCAAACAGCATGCTCAAGCAGAGAAGAAAATCAGACCTGGTCATTTTTAGGAGACTCTATATGCAAAACATGCATGTTTGCTAGAAGGAGATTGTTACCATGACATTACCTTCTTGTGTCCCAGGTTTTCCCTCAGTTCCTCAGTTCTCTCCTTACTGCTTCAGTTCCTCCCCAGCCAAGGCTGAGTTCAAAGATGACCCAATTAGTAAAAAGAAATAGAAGAAAAATATTTCCATCCTATTCCCCTACCTGATCAAGACAGTTTAACATAAGACAAACTTTCAAAAGGCTTTACTGCACAAGAAAAGTCTTTAGGCTCACTACCAGGAAAGAACCATTCAAGGTGAATGCAAGTAGATAGTTTCAAACATAACCATAGGGACAACACAAAGCTGAGCCAAGCTGCCTGTGAAAAGACAAGACTCCCCAAACAACATCATCTTTGTTCTTTTCCAGCACACTGCTCCAGTGGCTGCAAAAAGTATGATTCTGGTTTTCTTGATGGTGAATATTCTGCCAAGACGCTTCTCCCTTCTTACTGTTTCCTACAGCACTTTTCTGCCAGCTCTGAAAAATTAACATCTAGTTGATCAGGTTGGTACTTTTGGGGTGGGAAGGCCAATATTACCTTGTCACTGCTGTTCCCTAAGTGTCAGCAAATCTTTGGCTTATCACACCACCGTTCAAACAGTGAGACTGTAACAACACATAGCATACATCTTGCAATTTACTTCCCCACTAGTTCAATTTATTTCATTTTCTTTTGTGTTTGGAAAAGGCACTCTTCACATAATCTCCACCCTGACCTGACAGGGAGCTGTAACTGTCTTTGAAGTCCTCTGCAGTTCTCTTTCAATGAAGTGAACGGGAGGTCACAGAACTATCATTGCACATCATTAGTATGTTTTATACTTACATATTTATGTTGCTTGACAGTGTCATCCTTTATATCATGAAAAATTCTCGTCTAATCCCAGGAGGTAAACAGCTTCCCATAATGTCAGTTCACACGGCGACTTCTTCATCAGTGCAAAATTGTGGTTTTATACAGAGATCTCTTGGCTCAGGAAAAAACAGCTCTGGGTAACAGGAGGGCCAAGCTTCCTGATTATCCGTACACTTATTGACCGTACAGCATGAAACAACACACTCCGAGCGGAAGTGCAGGTTGGATGTTTTTCAGCACAGTGCAGCAGTTATTTTGTGCAAACACAGCAAGCTTCTGGTTTACCACTCTCTGATGGAAGTATTCAGAGTGGCGGTACGCTAGAGAGAGAGGAGATTAATTTAGATTTTGAATAGAAGTGGATATCAATTACATGTGCTTTTAAAAAAGATTGTTTGAACCTCATGTTTGGAAAGGAAAGTGTAACAAATCCTGATCCTTTTTTTTTTTTTTACACTTTTTTTTGCAAGCTAGCGTTGTACATGACACTTAAGGGTTTAAAGATTTAAATTCAGCTGACCTATCTCTGCATAAACAAAGGGACTATAAACAGGGCTATAAAAATAACTTCTTAGATTTAGTTTTGTCAGATTTTTCTTAGGTAGATTGGGGATGCTTGATCGTATTGGACTAGTTTTGGTTTTTAAGGGAGGCTGGCTGCAATCATGCATTCACTGAGCATGCTTGGATACTACTGACAGCACAACTTAATTCCCAGGGCAAAGTCATCCTTGGAGTTCACATAGGATCGAATATTGCTCTTGGTATCTATGTGTCATGTCCCTGTTGTTAGTGTATACAGGAGAGCCCTCTAAATTGGTACTGTACGGTGGGAAAAGAAATGGGCCAATTACACAGTCACCCCAGTCATCAAGGGCTCACAGTGACATACACAATGGGTAGATAATCATTTTTACATCAGGCATTGTAAATATAGACACGGCACAACATTTCCGATATGATTTTTAGAACCATGTGCAGCATACTAATACTAGAAACTGCAGTGAAAGGAAAAGGAAGATTTTTGGAGCAAGAGCTTTCAGTGCATCCCTGTCCACACAAATGCTTGCAATGACATTAGGTGTGACGCTGAACTGAATTGCACATGCTGTGGTGGTTTTTTAGCCATGGGTACAGTAAGATTTACTGTATTATGTAAAAAATGCCTATTTTTGCCATCGTTTATCGTTTGCACAGTGACCAAAATCTTGGCACAGTGACAGGCTTATTGCAAAAATATATGAAAGCACAGGGAAACGTATTCAAATGTCACATCATGAAGCCTAAGACAGTCTCAGGTGCTCACAACATTGCTTAAGTTCAAAGGAGCGTTGACCAGTTCGGGCCAACCAAACCTTATCTAGTTCTCTTTAGGGAGAGTAAATAGATGGTCCCAGTTGTCTTCTGCTTTTTTTAAATTTAGGGGCCACAACAGAGAGGCTGAATATGGCCCAATGCGTCTTCTCCAAGAAATGTGCAAACTAATGCAAGATGACATGCAAGGATAGAGCAGCAAAACAGCAGTAACGAGTAGATGGGTGACAAAACAGAGGAAATCTTTTTGGTCCCCAAGCCAGAGATGCTCTTTCCAGCAGAGCAAGGCTTGCTTGTACAGGTTTCCAGGAGGCAGAGTTCGGTCAGGACTATGAGCTAGGAACCACCTCTGTTTTCAGGGATTGTAGAGTCGATGAGAAAAGCTGTTCTGTAATGGTGTCTGGCAAATCCGTTTCAATCAAAACAGAACTTGAGATGATCAAAATTTCAACAGCATTTGGGTTTGTGTTGGGGCAGGAGAGAATTGAGAGTTCTAGCAACAAAATGAATGTTTGGTTCAATCTTTCTTAATGAGACACTTTTCATGAAAAAATGTATTGTGTTACCCATCTGCAATTATTATTACAATAACTTTTGTTTTAATTTGTCTTTTTGAAAGCAAACCATATTCATTTGAAAGCAGTTTTGAAACTGAAAGGCTGTTCTGAGATGTAGTGAAATCAAATATCAACAATTTACATCTTCAGGAAAAATAAATTTCTACTCTTTTCACAGTCCTTTCCTTTTTTTCTTCCAATATGAAACACATGCTTGCCCTTTATAACATAAAAACATCAAACAATATGAATTTTTCTTAGAAAAAAACCCAAACAAACAAAGTAACAATCTCCATTAAAAGAGAAATCCTCATTTACGGTTCTGTTCTTTGGGAGAAGTGGAGAGAGACTGAATCATGTTTGACAGATATTGCTCACTTTGTTTACTGCACTAGCGGGAGGTGCTATATTGACATACTTAGGTGATGAGGGCAGAACAAGAAAGTTAGTAAAGAAAGTAGCAGGGAAAGGAGGAAAACGTAAGAACAAGCAGCAAGAGCTAGCTTTGAGACCAAAGGGATTCTAATAGAAGGACATCATAGCTTGAATTATGGCCAAAGAGATTTTACTAGTAGTACCAGAGAAATACTAGAGAAAAGCTTTGTGGATATCCAGGTGACCAAACGTGAGGTGTGAATAGTCATAATATGAGATGCTTAAACCATGTGCAAGCATTACAGCTTCCCCGAGGTTGTGCTGACAACTGGGTTTAGCAGAATTTATATGTCTAGGTGTAAGAGCTCTGCAAATCGCTTTGCTCTCTGGCTGACAGGACCATAGGGTCAGCAGAAGTTGTTTGGGTTATTGCAGCTCTTCTGCTGGCTGAGGATAAGCCCAAGCCCCTGCCCCACAACAGTTCTGAAATGGGACAGGACAACCTACACGAAGCCCAACGCCCTGCCCTTCATCAGGTCAGAGCCCATTTGTTGCACAGGGAATGCGTTGACATTTTGCTGACAGGGTACCTACAGTGTAGGTGTACCTGCGGTGTACTTGGGCAAGCTTCAGGGGGCAATTTTTTTGATGTGTGCACAGAAATGTTCAGGTGTAGAGTACTCTCCCTTCACCTCGTTTTCATTTTCGCAGCCACCTAAAGAGTCAACCCCATGTGCACAGCAACTTCCCTGAAATTACCAGGGCAAAGACCTTCCCAAATAAATAAGTCCCCTGTCAGCTGTTCTGGTTCAGTACAGAAAACCAAAAATACTCATACAGACAGTCCTAAATGTATAAAATCAGAGGAATATTGGAATGAAGGTAGACAGCATAGACCACGCACACATTTTCTCATGCCTGCTTTATGTTGTCCACAGGGCAAGAGCATTTGTTCCACATTACAGAGGCAGTAACTGTGCTTTTGAAAAAATACATCATCCCCTATCCCATATCCAATTAAAAATATGTGCTGTATGAGCCTATTTGCCATTGACAACGTCTTCTAACAGCTGGCTGAGATAGGGTTAGTGGCTTGATTATGAAGAGTTGAAGAGAAGGGTAGAAGTTTCTACCTGATTTAAGAGCATCTGAAAGTGAAAAGATATAAGCCTTTAACAGAGTCACTGGCCAGGCTATGTCATCAGTGCCTGACCACCACAACCTTGTTTGGGCATTTTGTGCTGAGGTTTGTTAGATAACTAGCTACAGCGTGCAAGACAGAGTAATAGAAATAGTGGTGGGGAGGAAAAGTTGAAGTTGAGAAGAGAAGGGGAAGCAAAAAGAGAAGGATTTTCTTAACAAACTGGAAAGCTACAAGGATGAAGGACTGATTGGCAACAGCTATAAAGCTGAGGAGCTCCCATTTCAGGGATGTGATGTTGTCATGCCCAGCCTTTTATTCCACATGTTCGCTGTAGTTTAGGGATGTGTCACACGTTTGCGAGAACTTTACCAGAGTGTTGATGCAATATTGTGTCAGTAACCAAGTGATTTGTTTTTCCTCTGGACATTGATTGAAGAAATTCTTATTACATTTTATAGCTTGCTTGGCCTTGGTAGGAGAGTCAAGACATAAATTGGACCATAAATTGGCCTATGTCAGAATCTGCATTGAAGTGACATCAAATACATGTCATCACGCTGGTGTTTCAGCTAACAGCAGGAACCTGACACTCCCTGTCAACTTGATCAAATGCTGGACCCCCTCACATCTTTGCCATGTGGCACACTTTAACGGTTATAGTGCAGGCTGTGGAGGTATCTCCTGCGATAGTACTGGAGAATGCTGGAGTAGGAAAATAAATCATGTTCGTAGATCAAATTGATTTGCTTCGACTTATTGCAAAGTAACAATCTCCGCTGTGAGCGTTGCAGGTATACGCATATAAATAAAAATTGACACCGAACAATATATAGATACACTGAGAGGAAAAGAGAGCATACATAACTGAGATATATTTATCCCACAAGCAAAGCAAGACTTGATAATTCATGAGTGGCAAAGATGCAGTTGAGTTATGGAGATCTTTCCTCTGGAGAGAAATAAATATAGTGTCTCAATTCAGGCCATTATGTAGCATGTTTAATAAAAGTGAATGTTTTCAATAGGTCGGTTTTATTTTCAAACATTTAGAGGCTATATTCTGTTCTTAATTTACAAACTATCAAAAAACCTCATGGCAATTTGGATTCAGAAAGCTGCATTTTTCTGGGGGGGGGGGGAATTTCTATTTACAACTCTGCAAAGAGAAATCACAGTTCTTTTAGTTAGAAACTGGAGTTTACCTAATTGTAAGTTAATAGTTCCATCGTCGTCAGAAAGCTATAGCATAGCTTAGTGTAAGATAAAATCTACAGCACACTATGAGACACCTTTTTGGCTAGTTGATTTTTAGATGGGCAGCTACATCGCTGGACATTTGTCCATCACCTTCACCACCACTGTGAGGACTGGCCAACTCCCACCCATTTCACTCTGCATCTAGCAGTATCGTAAGACCTAAATGCATCACCCCTCTGCTGCCAAACACTATGAACGCTGCAGGCAGGAACGCGGCATCACCACAGAGTATTTTGCAACGTGGTGTTAACAGAACAGCCTTCTCCCCAATGGCTTACACGGATTTTGCGTACTGTTGTCCGTGGAAGCAGACAGTGACCAAATGTGGAGTACCAAGCCTTGGAAGGTGGCCTGGTGTTATTTTATAACTCCCTCTCTAAGTCCGTATCTTTTTCTAGCTTAGATTTCAGCTATTACATACCATGTCAATGTCAGCACAGTTAGCTACTTGCTTATAACTGTAATAGAAAACTCTCGGTAATGTGCCTATTCAACAGTCCTAAATCATAAGACCTTCCCGTGGGCCAAAACCCAGCTACCTCACAAAACTGCCAAAACCTTAGTTTTTCCACTGCCAACACCAACAATGCCCTGAGGTTCTTTTAGTATAAAATTGGTAACATACAGAAAACTGAAAATGTTGAGACAGCACTGAGGAGTAACTCTATTAACTCAAGAGAGTTGTATGACTGTCAAAAAGAGAAAAGAGCCAGACCTACAGAAATCCATATGGAAATAAAAAACAGAGGGATAATGGCATGTACTGCAGAACCAATTTCTGTTCACTTAGTTCATTAGAAAAGCTCATTTTTAATTGAAGTTCACCAGAATATGGAAGAACATCCCAGAACTTTCCTTGCCGGAGAACTGGACCTTATCTACAGGTCTGAGAAAAGTGCGGTGAATGATATGCCACATACATGGCTGAAATATGCCACAGAGTAAACTGCTGAAAGGGGAAATGCAACTGGATATTTATGCTCCTCAAAGTTGTGCGTGACACCTCAGGAGTGAGGGACTTGTTTGTCATCTCTTTGACGAGTCAGAAGGAATTCCATAGCAGAGAAGCACCTTGAATCCACTGTAAATCGTCTGCCTTGTTATCATTCAGCGATCTGCAGGGTTGCTACAGAAGAGATGCTACCTTTGTTTTACTGTTTGCACAGCTGTAGGAATTACGTCCGTGCCCACAAACCTAGTTCTATTTAAGGGTCTTCAGGGCTGCTATTCCGAAACCGAGCTCAGGGCAGGAATACTGAAACACAAAATATTTCCAGGAAAAAGGCTGAAGTGACTTCTGCAAACTGTTAACGAGAGCTTCTTGTGGAAATCTGTTCCTTGTGCTTCGGTGATAATAGATCTGAAATCTTTGCTCTAAGATGGACATTTTGAAAAACAGGTCCAGATTTTTGTGCCTGTCTTCCCTGTTGTGTTCCCCTTCTCTCCCTTCCTAAGCACATTTTAAATTATTTTTGATATGCATGTTGCTCTACAGGACTGATCTTTTGCTGTTTGAACCAAACTAGGATCATGTAGATAGAACTACCCAGCTGTTCCGCATCATTTCCTATTATTCTTTTGCACCTGTAACAGAGAAATATATTGAAAACCTGTGATTCTGACAGCTTTTCACTGAAAAATGGAAAAAGAGACAGACAAAATGATGGCAGATTTTTTTTCAAACTTATAAAGGCCACAGTCCAAACCACCAAATAAAAAAAGTTGCTTTTACTTAACATTTCCTTAAATTAACTATGACTTAGAAATGAGTAACCAGGACAGAATTTAATCACAAGATTCACCTCACGAATGCCTCTGATTTTTATTCAAGACACTGAGACTTAAGTACTTGCAGAAAACTGAATAAAGGCTTGAGTATGTTCCTTTACTAAGATTTTGAAACTTACTCTGTGTCCTTGTCTCTACTGAAAATTTGTCCTAAGCCAGGAAATCTGGACAAACAAACGAGTGAGCAGATTTTCTAGATCCGTGGGGTCGACAGCAAAGAGAAGTGTTGTCATCAAGCAGGCTCTGGCTCCCTGGTTCCGATCTACGCTGCCTCAACCTACCTTAGAGTTGCCAGGAACCTTATGCTGAATGGACATCACCGTCTGCCCAAGTTACCTCTCCTTTGGAGCACTTTCTCATGCCCCATGCCTCCCACCACATTAGCTAATAGGCAATACAGCAAGCAGAAAGTTTGAGTGACCTGGAGCAATTCTCCAAGGACCTTGGCAAATCTAGGTGATATCTCTCAGTTAACATTTGGGTAGGCTTTGCAGTACGATCTGACTGTCACCATCATAGCAAAAGGCTTTTGTATCAAAAGCTTGGCATGAAGATCTATAGGGCATTGCAATGATTCTGATGATTTCTCTGCAGGAAGCAAATTTCTATTAAGAACTATTAAAATTATAAGGCTGGTAAATGGCCAACATTTCACTTTGTAAAATTCCATGTTGAGTTCTTTGTAAATCTGTCAAGCTTTAACATTGTAGACCAAAATTTTCCATGGTAGCTGCCTGCGTCAAATGAACTATTAGGGGCAACTTTAATCTAGAAGAAATTAGCCTTTTTCTGAAATACGCTTAAGCAAAATACACATTTCAATTGTCAGAAATTTCTTTCAGTTTGAATACAGTGTCCCCATACTGTGAGGAGAAGACCTAAAATTTGCCAGAAGGGTCATGTTAAGGGAAGGAGAGAGCTAGGGGGGGAAAAGTTTGCCTGGCCAGGTAATTGAAAACTGTATCATGTGCAAGCACTCACTTGTGGTAGCAGACATAAGGCTGGACAGACTCCCATATTCTAATTTTTTACTGCACCTTTTTACAAGTTTAGTAACACACTTTAAGTACAATTTTTGGCATAACGTATGTCTTTTCACTGCTCTTGGTGGTTGTTCAAAGAGAGAGTCAGAGCCCAGAGGACTTCCCATTTCCTTTCCTTTACCAAAATCCTATTGCATGGGTTTACCTCGTTGGAAAGCAGAGGTCATGCTGGGGGTATTCATATGCTTGAAGCCTGGAGTACTGTGACATCATGGCAATGACATGAGTTAACATGACATCAGTCAGCGATGGCTTGCATTCAAGAACAGCTTTTCCCAGTCTGGACCGAGGGGGATCCTTCAAAAACTGAAATGCACATAAAATTATTCCCAAGCTCTGCAGAATACGATAAGCTCAGTAGGATGTGCATTCTGGTAAATCTTATAATCGTCCCAAGGAATATAGTAATGAATTCTACCGGTTAGGCTTAAAATGCAGCGATGAGACTAGCATTTGCTGTTAAATCCTACCTGACTTTTTCAAGGACTTCTCCACCAGATCTGCTGTTCTAGAGGACCAGGGCCAGTGTCACAGCTGCTCCTTCTCTGAACAAGTTGCCAGTACCACTCTGCTACCTGAGCCTTCTGCAGGCAGGAGACCTTGAGCAAATCACATTGGGGCACTGATTTCCACAACTCCTTTTCCAGAGCATTTGCTAATGCAACCATAATATAGCCTTCAGAGGCTTGGGTGCATGGTTCTCAAGGTACACCACAATTCCATTCATTCAGCACAACACAAATGAATTAATTATTTGTATGAATGCTTATGTCCAAATAAGAGATATTATCCTTTTTCCTTTAATCTGCCTATTAAAACCCCTCACACACATACACACAGCACTCAGGTCTTACAAATGCAATATCCTTGGCGATCCATGTTGGATGAACCAAAGAAGAGTTTGTGTGAAACTCAAAGAAGTAAAGGCATTTGGACCAAAGGGCGAAATGAAATAGAAAACACCTAGTTTTGCTCACAGGGACCTCAGAGCACCAGGCAGTCTTATTTACCAAATACTCTGTAATTTGGGGACATAAAGCAGGGACTTAAGGATGGTACCTGGGCCTTTACTGTGAGTATCCCCACTTTTGTCAGTTCAAAGCTGGAACCAGTGCATTAGCTGAAGGTATTGTGTGTATATGTGGTTTAATATGCATTTAATATAGCTCCTGGGAACGCTAATGGAGTTGCCTTGGGGAGTTGAGCAACCTCCCAGTGCGCTCTGCATAAATCTTCTTTAGCTGCAGGTGAACAAAAAGTTACGTTAAGTGCAGAAGTGAAGTTAACAGCTGCTGAATCCTTTCTGCTGGCCTATGGAGAATTGGTACTGCATGTTACCAGCTGATTGGTGATTTCTTAACCTCTTCTAACCTGTAAAAATAAGAGGAAAAATTGAAGCTTTGGGGGAAGAATTTCTCTCCTAGTAGAATTTTCTTTTATTGACCAAGGACAGTAGGTTAAAAAAATAATTTGGAAAGAAATTCAGCTAGAAAATGGCCAGGACACCACAAATGCAGTTTTATAAGACTCTTTCTTCTTACTTTCCTTTTTTTTCCTTGAAGAAGATAACTCGGTTTTATACTTTACTGTCTTATTAACAGAATGCATTTTGGAAGTCTGCCACTGTTAACAGTATCAGAAGGATTTAGGGCTGCTGAAATACACTTGAAGATTTAATTCTGCTGACTTCAGCTCTGATCCAAAGTAAAAACTGTAACCATAGATTAAATGTTTAGCGCCAGATATTGCAATTGCTGCTTCTTGTCGTAAATCCTTGTGTCTATTGCTGTTTCAGACAGCTCTCTGCGGGCCCTTGGCAGCGCATGCAGCACAATGCTCGTGTTGTATAAGGTTCTTCACCAGGGGCCAATTCTTGAAGTCCTCTCTCCACCCTTCCTCATAAAACTCCCAGTTGCCTGAGCGAGAGCCTTGAGACGTAGCGGTGCAAGGCTGCCCAGTTGACATAATTCCCACCCGATGCTGTGAAAACCAGGATGACCGCCTGCTTTTTGCAATGCCTGATCTTTGGTTTTCAAAAAAAAAGTATTCCAAGGGGGGGGGGAGGACTTTTTCAGACTTTATTACTCTCTCAGGAAAGCCAACTAATAAAAGCAAATAATCAATACAAAATTAGATTGTCATGATGAAAATTAACTAATGTGGTCATTCATACACTAGAATATCTGGCTAAAAGTTTAAGGGCTACCTCCCTCTCTTAGTTCTAATTTTATAGGTCTCTGCAGACTCCTTTTTCGGACTTCAGCAGCCATTGACATTTTAATCTTTTTAATGCAGTCATCTGATTTACACGTGGGATTTGCTTTTTCATAGTGAGTAGTTCTCCACTCATTGCTTATTGCACTCAAATAAAGTTATAATAAGAATACATTTCAATGGTCCCAGGTCCAAATCTGGTACCTATCCTCCCTGACCTTGGGTAGATTTATTGCATTGTAGATCTCAGCACACAAGCTTTAATTTTTTTTTCTACTAAAATTTTAATATCAAGGGTATAACCCAAAATATTTTCAAGGCATCTCATAGTACCAATCATACTGCCGTGTGAGTTGCTGGCACCTTTATTCTTCTAACGAAAAAAGAAAAAAAAAGAAAAGAAAGAACAAAAAAAACAAAGGCTAAGAAGATGGCACACACTAGAATGAAAAAACCCACGTCTGGTGTTCCCACACCAGCACTGTGGTCACATGTAGAGATTGGGATGAAAGGCATTGAGCTATAAGCCTTTGTCTGCACTCCTAGGTGGTGGCCTGATGTTGAAATTTTTATGTCTTCAGGAAGAGTAAAAAAAAAAAAAACAAAAATAGGAAGAAAAAATTTTGGTCAGAATGTTGAGTGGAAGGTCAGTAGCACTACCACAGCCCAGGTAACTCATAAATTAAGAAAAATTATTCACTCAACTAACTGGATATCTATATTTAATTTACAATCTCTGGGACTGGAAAATCTGGCTTACGTTCTGTCCTGGTAGTTGGGAAGGAGCAACTCAGAATCTGGCAAATTTGCTTTAAGCAAATTTTAATTTTAATTTGAGTTTTTGGAGTTTTGGCATGACGGTACAGTGATAACCTGCTGCTGGATTGTCTGTCCTTCTTGTTCATGCTCACGTTCACTTAGGGGTTTCAGGCAGCTGCTTGTAGCCTTCCCATACCTCATCTGCTGGTTTTTTTAGTATGATATAAGACCTGTATAGAATAAAAGCATCAGACTTATTTTGTATGGCCATGCTAATCCCAAAGCATGCAGATAAAAGAAACTGCACAGCGATGCACTCAGCACAGCTCCAGTGCAGGAAGCAATCATTTCCTTTGTTCCTTTCCCATGTGAGCAAACTAGTCTTTTATTAATTCTCTACCCTATCCCCATTTAGTGTGATAGAGAGTGCCAGGGAGAAGCTGGGAATATAATGCTTTCCTCCCTTTTTGCTACAGGTCATATAAAATGGATATTGCATTCAGTGCAGATGAGGCGACATTGTCATTCATCAGTTCCCCAAATTGGCTGCTTGGCGGAGAGAATTATTTAAGTAAAACTGAAGTAATTTTCAAAATTGAAACTTAAGCTGTTTAGTGACATAAGCCAAAAGCAGTTTTTCTTGGACCCCCAACACTTCCTTGGCTCACATTCGCAGTTCAGCTATTTTCATTCCCGTCAATTAGTTCAATCTCCATGGATGTGAGGAAGGGCTAGAGCAGCGCGGTTTCTTTGATGCAATTTCATGTATACATATGGAGCATCTGTTACTCCAGGAGTCTTGCCGTCACTTCCATTATATGGAGTATTAATAGTGATAGGAACTCAGGACCTGATGGGCCATTTTCTTCTGAGCTTCACACAGAAATGCCTTGGCAATAAAGCAGTCTGTGACGGAATACCCCTCCAAACAAAGGAAACAAGCCGTGGCAAAGCCCTGCAAAGGGGCCCAGGGAAAATAGGATGTGTAGGAGTGTGCTCCCTTACTCCCTTGCTCCACTCCTCTTGAGCATTTGGGTATTTAACACTTGCAATGTGAATGCATACAATACAGACACAGGGTTTCTTGACACCAAGCTTGGGGTACTCAGGCTGGTCCACTTGAAAATAAAGAGCTGGAGGAAGCTGTTTCACCTTTAACAGCCTCTTGCTATCAGGCCACTCTTCTTTGGGGGGTAGTGGGAGCTGTAAAAGGTTTTTCTTCAATATTTCTTTCAAGACAGCATGTATTCCACTTGTATTGATGCGCCAGAGGCTATCATTACCAACAACTCAGGTAAACATCTTCAGCCAATTATTAACCTGTGATAGAAAGATAACATTTTCTACCCTTCTTGGTACCTTTTATTTATCCTTAATACTTTCCAGGGAAATATCTGAGAGCTCTTGTTTTTCATCTCATAATTTGGTCAGGAGGATAGGTTAAGTGTCTAAGATTGCTCCCCCAAATCCCAGCACTTGGTTAAGTGTGATTTAAGTGGCAATTAAAATGTTATGCTAAGCTTCAGTATACGATGTCTCTCATTTAGCACACCCACCCATTGCCCAGTTTCAGAAAGGGCCTGATGGATGGTTTCAAGGACCATTCAAGAAATATTTGACAGGTACCTGCTCTCTATCATAGATTGCCACTGGTTTAATAACCACTACCTTTCCAGCTTGTTTGGGTCCTTTAGTTTCTAAGCAACCTTCTTTGTAGAGAAAGGCAGACTGTACTCGTAAATGGACAAGTTACCTGCAGTCTTCAGGAGCTCTTGGGTGGTCAGAAAATGTCCCTGGTGCAAGCAGAAACCCCGCGCTCACTGCCAGGGCACCTCGGGAACCCAGGGCTTGTCATCTTCAGGGAGAAATTTGCAACTTCTGCTCTGGTGCACAATGAAAATGAAAAGATCTAACATTTCTTATAAAACAATGTTTCACAAATTGACTTAACTGAGATGTGCTGTTCTGATTTGAGCTATTTTGTTAGACAAAATTTTCAAATGGAGGAAAAAATACCTTGACAAAAGAAAAAAAGTAACATACCTTTCAAAAGAAGTTTAATGGAATATTTCAGTTATTCTTTCCAAACAACATTTCACTGAAATCAACACACTGCTGCAAAAGTGTTTGCTTTTTATCAACTGACATTTTTCCTTCTAAAAATTTCCAGCCAAAAGTTTTCTACTCATGTATCAGTATTGCAGTAGGAATATTTGTAACTGTGGTTTGAATTTATGTGAGATGCTTTTAGTCTGACTCTTCAACCCACTTAGATCGAGGCAGACTCTTGTATAATTTGAAACATTCCACAGTGTTTATCTCTGGGTTGGTGAAATGCATTAGAAGGACAGTTTTAAATTATTGCTTCATGAGTTACGTAGTTCCTATAAATTCCTGCGTTTTCTCAAAATAGGTTAATTGTTTCTTGTCACCTCCCACATAATATTAAATTATGTGAGGCTAGTTATGTACGCAAAATGTGGGGTTTGTTTTTTCCTTGGAGTTTTAAAGAAGTTCATATAGTGAAGTGCAGAAAATACAGAAGAGATGTAGTGTTTACCAATATCGGTTTTCTCAGTAGACTCCCTAACCTTGGACTCTGCAGATGGAGTCACTATAGCAAAGCCAGCATGCTAGCTTTGCTGTACCAAGCATATATATATGAATATATACTGAATGCTAACTGAATATGGAGAGAGAATCTCGAAGGCAAAGGTCGCCTGGCGTTGACGTTGCATTACTATGAGAATTGGTCTTTTCATAAAATAAGAGTATGTTTTCTATTCTTGTATGCCAGTTGTAATTTAGTGGGTTAAGTGACTTGGAACCTGCTGTGCTTTTTGGAGACTGCAGGTCCAAAGACGTGTCTAACCCATCATTACAGCACCTTTGACCCACCAGAGTAGGGCTAGTATCTGCCCCAGTATGTTTAGGCATGAGGTTTATGTAAAGCTGCCAGATAGAATCATTCATCCAGCTTCTTCTTTCCATGGATCAACACATGGAAACCGTCTTGTAGCGGCCTTTACTTCTCTTAAATTATAAGCATCTGCTCCTGATCAGTTTTGAGAAGTACTTACCATTTTTAACCATTACCTGAGACTGATAATAACAGACGATTTGTGGGTAATTGCATTCTGTTCTTTGGTTTTATTGTAATTTTTCATAATTTCTTTTGTTGTTGTTGTTGTTGTTTGTGTCTCCCTGGGATTGTCCATGAGCAAAATTATCTGGGAAACAACCTCGTCGTTTGGTTATGAAGCACCAATAAACCTGAACAGCCCTTTTTTTGTCTATGCTGAATAGCCTTTGCTATGTATTAGCCCAGTGCCATTACAAATTCAAACCCTATATATATATTGTTCATGGCCCTTTGTGTCATCAGGAAATTAAAGTTTGCAGCTGGCCTCTTCATCTTAGTTAATCATGCGAACATGAAATCCTTAAAGGTCCACGCAAGGGTCCCTGCGGGGGCCCCACTCAACACTTCTCTGCGGTGTGACATTGTTTTTCAGCTGTGTTTTTATCTTCTCCTCTCTTCTGTTCTGAGCTCCTGCTGCTTTTAGCTTCAGTAGCAGACTGTCATGTGGCACTTTATCATGGGCTGTCCAGAGCCCCGCGGTAGCCATGCCTCTTCGCCACTCACCGCAACCTGCTCGAAAGTTTAGGAGGTTAGAGAAGAAACCTCTCCTGCTCACACTCCCCTGTTTGTCTGCCTTTACTCCTGCCTTGGTGGTGAATGGGAAAAACCTCTGAGTATGCCTTGTACCGTGTCTTACACCAGGGTGCAAGGTGATGGTTTAAGGGCTTAGTTTCTCTCGCCTGGATTTTATGCTGTGGTTGCTTGTTTTCTAAGAACCCACTTAAATTATGACAATAAATCAAAGATTTCCTTCCAGATGTCTTCTAACATCTAGCATCATTTCCTCCAGGCCCTGGATATGTCCTAGATTTTAGTTTCCTTAGGTAATTTCCGCCACTGGCCTTAGTGACCCTGACGCAGGCTGACCTGTAGTTAACTTTGTCTCCCTTTTTGAGATTTGTTTTGAAGAAGTCGGTCAATACCTCATTTAAAGAGGGTGGGGGGAGGTGGGAGTGAAGGAAAGCCTTCACTAGCTTCTTCGTTTTCATTTCCTGTGCCATTGTATTCTAACTTTCTCCCTGACTGATTTCCACTCTCTTGCAGGTGACGAGAAAAATCTCTTCGTATTTGATTTGTTTCTTTTCTTTCCTTTTCTGTAGCTCTTTTAAAATTTTTTATTAGCTTTTCCTTACCTCTTGATACATAACATACATGTGAAAGACTTAAAGGGCTTTTTTTTTTTTACCATCAGATTTCTACAGAGTTGTTAATATTTTTCTCTTTACCATTGAGAAAGCCATTTTGTCATTTTAAAGATCACAGCTGCTTTTATAGAGCTCTAATCTTTTGGGCCCTAATCCAACAAATCTTTTAAGCATGTGCTTAACTTCAGACACGTGAGCGGGCATATTGAACTCAATGGAGCTAGTCAGGTGCTTAAAGTTAAGCAGATGATTAAGTGCTTTGTTTGGCTGGCCTTGCAGAGCACCGTCCCCCAGGAGCCCCTTCGCCAACAACCTGCGCAGAGCTACCAGGAGGAGAGGAGTCTGCAGCACGTGATCCTCCCAAAAGTTTTAGGGGACTATCTTTATTTCCAGTCACTGATTTTAATATAATGCTTGCCTTTGCGCATGGTACCTTCTGACCTCCAGGCGTCTGCGATTTAAGTGATACAGACGTGGGCCAAGGAGGAGAGGAACCAAACCAGATGAAACAAGAAAGATGATACAAAGACAGCCGTACGGGTCTGTTTTCACAAGGACATGCTGCTTCTTGCACTGTCTTCCCCCACTGATTTCAGAGAGACCCTTGTATGCTCAGTCCTTACCTGGAAGTATTCAGCATCTTGCAGGATCAGAACCTGGTCTTATTTATGTATTTATTTATTTATCCTATGTCTTTCAGCTGCCCATATTCTCTGTGTTGCTGCTCAGAGGCGGGAAGATGACCCACCCTCACCAGGCGCTCGGTGCATCATTGCCTGCCCCAATTTCTATCCACTACATCCAGAGTAAAAACTGCTTGAGATTAAGGGGGCAAACCAGGAGCCAAGTCTCCTTTGCCCCGAGGCAGGAGGACACCAGTATGGCAGCACTACCCCTCCACAGATTTCTCCTGGCTGCTTCCACCTGCCTGAGAAGCGAGCCGTTGCTGCAGCTGCTTTGTGGCGCCGAAGGACATGCACTTACCAGGGAAGTTGGGTTGTCAGCAGCTGTCTGGGTGCTCAGAAGTTAACCTGAACAAGGAACTGCATTCAAGTACCCTGGAAAGGCTTCTCTGGATAGATGTTGACCTCTTAAAATGATGCTTTGTAAAATTGTACATAGTGAACTCTTGTATCAGCTCAACTATCTGACTCTAGTCGTGCTGGTTTGGAGGTTGCGAACAAGCTGGCTGGTGGTTCTGCGTGCCCTGTCAAGTCAGTTAATCCTTAGGACACTGCTCTCTCCAAGGACTGGCCAGATAAAGAAACTGTCATTACTAAATAAATGAGATAGGTCTGAAATAAAGTATCAGGTGTTCCCCTGGACAAGCCATTTTGGTGTTCCTCACAGATACAGGCTCGAAAGTTCTTTACATAAAGGCTGTTTCATGTTGATCTCGTTCCTACCTCTCTAGAGGCTTCTCTATTTGTCAGACTGTATACAGAAAATGTGTCCTTTTAAGTTAAGGGAGAAATTCCTTCAGCTCGCAGCAGTTGTAAGATCCCTTATTCATACTGGGGTAGCAGCCAGGAGGCTCTATCCGAGACCAAGACCCAGTTGTAGTGGTGCTGTACCAATGCTTCCTTTCAACCATTGAAGGAAAAGCTGGTAGCAGTTTCTGTCCTCTTCTGGAGGCTGGCTGTTAAGAATAGTGAAAGGCTTGAGTAATACCCCTTTAAAAACATTTCTACTGACCTTGGACTTGAGAAGCCACGAAAACAGGAATGGGAACAGGATGGGGCCCATGGTGGCAGCAGCAATTTCAGCATTATTTCAGGAAAGATAATGTGTCACTCTTCGGCATTGGTAGGCTGGCATCTCTTCTTGTTGTATGACCCTAATTAATTTATGTAGTATGCATCATGGGGGAAGACAAGATCCAGACTGAAGCCTTTGTAATGGGATTTTACCCTGTGCCAGACAGAAGTAATTAACTATATCTATCTTTTTCAGTTTCACTTGCTCTTCCCTAAAAGATTTATATGAGGAAGGTGAAATCATACACACTCACACCTTGTCCGTACAAGCTTTTCTTATCTCCTGTGACAGAATTAAATGCTACACTTTGTCTCTAGCAAACAGTAATATCCCTATGACTAGCACCAAACTAAAAGTCACTCTGAGCACACTTGTTCTTCATGACATTATCACTGTTCTGATTGCTAGATAGCCTCTGCCATCCCGTATTCGCTTGCATTTCCTCTATCTATGTTTACTTTGATTTCTACAGGCATATTCTATTGGGTGTATGGCGGGTAGGCAGGGTACTTATGCACAGGATATGTGTGCAGACAGCACCAAGCTCATCAGAAAAGAGCCAGGGAGGAGAGGGAGAACACAGATGCTCTTCTAAACTAATAAAAGGAGAAGATATCTTCACACAAACCATAGCAGAGCTGTGAAAATCTTTCTTGTTAAAGGTCTGCAAGGATTAAGACCAAAATAAATAAAAAGGAATGGATTTTTAGCTCCTGAGTTTGTTCTTTGAGGGTTAGGAAATAGAGAGATTTCCTCTGCCCTTGGAAGACTCTTGGCTGTGGCCGGTGGTACCAGGAGACAGTTCAGGGGCAATTTCTTTCTTCTGTCCTGGTCTCAACTGTGCTGGCCAAAGAGGATATCATCCAGGAGCTTGTCACCATCTCTCTGGGGACAGCTTCTGCCCCCCTCCACTCCAAACCCTTCACCTCAACATGGTTCTTCCCTAGTTCATCTTCTTCTAGCCATCAAGACCAGTAACAAGCTGCAATTGAAGCTCACGTTCTTCAAGACTGGATTGAGACCAGTTGCACGAGGAGTTTAGCTGGCCGGGCTGGGGCAGGACTCAGCGGGCAGCTGGGGATGGTCTGGGGACAGCAACTGCTGTGGTCAGCATGGCTGTTTGTGGGGTGGGGGTTCGGGTATGCTCCTGGAGGAGGTGGTGGTCCAGTAGCAGCGGCACCTGGAGTAACCGGTACTGCGGGGGGCATGGTGGGGAAAAGCTGCATCACCGAGCAGCCTCCTCATCCCCAGGGGCTGCATCCAGCCCTGCTGCAGGCTTTGCTCCCGTTGACAGCACTGAGGGCTGTGCCTGCCATTCCCTAAGGGCAAAACGTGCAGGAAATTTATCCTGTTATACCAAAATTGTGGTCATTCTCCACACCCCTGGCACTTGTATTTTGTTTCTAATGGCTAGTTTGTCCTCTCTCTAGCTGGGATAAACTGCTCAAAAACTCTCTCACAGGCACCACTTCTCTCCAGTCTGCCTGACTTCTGGCTGTCTCAAGTGGTCCTGCAACAGAAATAAAGCCTACATTGCTAATTTTAGACCACCTCACAATCCCTAATATATCGTACCTCTTAAAAACCTATAGTCGTTCATCTCTCTTACACGTCCATGATAGGATCTTACTGTAGCATTCCAGGCTACCCCTAGCTCACTTAAGTCTTATATGTCTTAACTTTTGTCCTTGGCATCCAGACAATTCTTCTATTCTCAGGATGCTTTCTGCTGAACTTCCTGTCTATAAAAATGCGCTCAGGGAGTCTATCACTCTTCCAGCCTATTCCTTCCCCTTCCCAGAGCTTCCCCTTCTCTTACCATACCAAGCAATTATTCTTATTAATTATTCCAGCTAACAGTAATTATCAGCAGCATGCACCCCCAGCTACATTAATAACAGCGATCTCTAGGACACTGAGGAATTGGCTGAAAAGATTCACTTTGCTACTTGGATTGCATAGGAAGACAAATTCCTTTTCTTCCCTGTGTGTCTATTGGGGGGGGAGGTGTGTGGTTCTTACCACTTTCTTCTTTTAAGATGGGCAAAAAGAGGGCAGAAGAAGAAGTGAGGACTTACTGTATAGGCATTGCCTAAGAAGAGTCAAAGAACAGACATCCAAAGTTTAGTTTCTGGATTTTGTACATGGTTTCTAAGCAGTGGCATTAATAGATTTATTTTTTTTTTTTTTTAGCTTCTGATATTTATGGGCCAAATACTGAAACTTCTGCTTGGGCTCCAATAATCTGGGGTCTGCCTCAGGGTTAGAAGTTCAAATTGTTTTCATCTGTTCCGCAGGCACAACTACCACTCAGCAGCAAATGGAATAAAATTTGGCCATGTTTCATCATCTGTAATTTGTCAATATTTTTCATCTCACTGCTGAAAAGCACTGAAGTTTTTAAAAGTGATGTTTCTTTAGTGCAAAAGAAGAACAAAGTAAAAAGGCAAAAATATTTTAAAAAAGAAAGAAATGAAAAAAGAAAAACCCTCTGCAAAATGAGAGAGTTAAAAAAATATTTTCCCTCAAAATTGCCTACCATTTGCCTAAGCTGCAAAGTTTTTAATGACATTCTAGTGAAAACAGAGCGCTCTGGCTAAATTCCTTCAAACCCAATAAAGCAGATGACTGGGAATCATAATGGAATTGATGCTGTCAAGTGCATTTGCTTTTTTAATGCTAACATGTTTTTGGTTATTAAGAAACAAAAAACCAAGTGGTATATGATCAACACAGCTTCTGACAGGGGCATTGGAACCCATCTGGCTTATGGATCCCCCACTTTTTTTTATTAGCCTGAGATTATAAAGTTGTAACACTGTAGTTTAGCTTCTGGCTTCTGCAATTGTAAATCGGCAAAGGGCTAACTATAAGGTGTGAGTTTCTGAAAACTAAAATACGATACTGACCCAGCGCATACCACACAGGCCTGCAGCAGATGTACTGGATGAAGGAAACACAGCAGCGCTGTTGAAATGTTACTGATTGGTTCCAACGGAGTAGCTCTAGATATAAACCAGCTTTCAAAAGCAACAGATGAGATAAAAATGTCAGAAACGATCATTAAAAGATGATGCCATATATTACTTAATGAAGTCACACAAGGCAAACATAATACCAAGCGTCCTCCAGTAGTAGTGGATGTACTCCATGAACGTTAGCTCCACAGTTGTCAATATCTGTGATGAAAAAAAAAAAGCCTCTCAATCTTTACAGATTTCTTTAATTTAAATAAGCCTTTTAACATAGAGAGGATTTGTTCTCTCAGTGTGCTTCATTAGTGTGGCTTACCACCACAAAACCTGGTTGTATTGAGAAAGATTGCCCCATTATCAAATAATTAGGACTGCCTTAGCAGGTGCATACACTTACCTTTGTAATTAAATCCTTGTTAAAACACCAAAATCCAGAGAATTTAAATGGTTACCTGATCCCAGAGGAGGTAGCCCAGAAAGTTATTCCATAAGGTAGACGTCATCTGGGAGCAACGATACTGAGCAGAGAATCTTTTCCTCATGGGATGTTGATGAAGCACATCTGCACACATCATGCAGTGCAATAAAAATTGCAATGACAATACTAGACAAACACCTACTGTACAAGAAGGCAGAGAAACCAAGCATAAGCCTGCACAGAATCATATGCTATGTAATGGAGCTTTCACAGCGTTGCTAGTTTTAGAGTTACAAGTAAAATTAAAGATGATCATCCTCATTTTTAATAATTCTTCAAAATATTTGCCTGATTCACTGTATTCTATGATGAGTCCAGGACACTTGTTCCTGAACTTAGCTTCTGAAATCTTACCACAGGGGAACAACAATGGTTACATGGCTACACGTACAGCTTTTTTAGAAAAGCTCAGAGTCCTAATAAAATCTGAAAGAAAATAATTAAAGTTCAGTAATCTCACACAGTCATAAAAATCACATTTCTAACATGTTATAGATACATTTGTGTATTCCTATGTTGTATGTTCTACACATTTACAGATCTGTGAATGTCTATATTAATAAAATAAGCCAGCAAGTGGATTAGACAGTCTGTTACAACAAATTATCTCTGTTCAGTTGGCACTCTCATTGTCCTCACCAGAACTGATCAACCGTATGTGACATAATTAGCTGCTCGCCTAGAGGTGTAGCAGTGCTTTTACCATAAAGAATACTGGGCGACCTCTCGTTCTTCTGGCTACTTATATTCAGCCTCCAAGTTTGGATCAGAAACCTCAACCAATCTAGTTTCCAAAAGCCAGAAGGAAAACTGTAAGACTGGAATAGACTTGTTTTCCACCTCTCAGAAGAACTCTGTTGACCAAAACAGTAGGGTCTAACATGAAATACAATTTACAAGATCTGCGCATACTCATTGACTTCAATCTGTGTTCAAAGTTGTAGTTTCAGTGCTGACAAAAGTACCTTCATATTTTAGATGTGAAACGTCTATAGAACAGTGAGTTTCTGGAACGATGTTCTTAGATAAATGGAGTTAGTCCTGGAAATCAATTTAGACAAAGCTGCAGCAGTGTTGGTATTGGAATTCACCAAGTCACTACATAATTTGAATAAATGGGAAAACAGATGACTCCTGAGAGTAGCACGGGCAGCCAAAAGAATTATACTGATGGACTGGAAAAGCAAAGGCATGCCATGTATTGATTTATGGACTATTGCCCTTCTGGATATAGCTAAATGTGAAAGAAGTCCCTTTATTCATACTAATAAAAGGGACATCAATGCTCTCAGAAAAAAACTGCTGTTGGAGTTGTATTGTGACTAGCTGGCGTGTGGGATGGTCTTCTTCCACTTGCCCATCACACATGCTCTGTGGGCTGGCAAAGTTTGAGACACACAGAAAACAACAGGGACTTTTTCTAGAGTTACTTCATTTGTTTGTTTGGGGCTTTTTTCCCACTCAAAATTATTTCCTTTGTATTTTTTTTTTCATTCTTCTAGAATCTTTTGGTGTAAATCAGAACTTAAGACAGTATATTATCATTTAATAGGTGTGGTCCTATGACGGTCAGTTTTCAGCATTTTGGACACAAGTGCCTTTTCTTCTGACTTAAAAATTCTGGGCAATGCTAAAGGAGCACAAACACAACACAACACTAATTCCATCCCCTCTGTGACACTGTTATGGCTGTGATCTCCCTGTCCTACCAGCCAAAATACGAGAAGACCCCTACAAACCAGCTCTTCCTCCCTCAGCCAAACCAGTGCTGTCCCTTAGGCCTTGTTTATCTTCAGAGAACCCTCTGAAGATTTCCTGCTCCCCGCAAGTTCGCCTCCGTCAATATAAGTAATGTGGGGAGCCCTACTGCAGCCTGGCTGCTGCCAGAATTTTTAATGTTATATTGATTAAACTGCCATGAGTTGGATGAAATTATGTGGTATTAGTTGTGCTGGCAACTGGTTTACCTCTGGGATCCTCATGTTGCTAACGCTGGTGGAGCTAAGCCAGAACTAGGGACACTGGGAAATTAAAAAAAAAAATAAAATAAGCCCTTATGTAGACATGACCTTGGTTGTTGAAACTTAATGTCGCAAAATAAATAGACCTTTCGGAGTCGGGGAAGCCGTCGCACTCGGTGACAGGCCCTGTCCATCTTCCCAGCAGAAAGGAGGGAAGGGAGCCCTGCCCAGGAGACCCTCAGTCAGAGCCAACACCAAGCACAGTTGTGAGTCGAGACGAAAACCGAGCTGTTTCCTTCAGCTTTTGAGGAGCTCATGACAGATTATGAGATAGTGAGATCAGTTCTGGCATACACAGGTGAGATTCGGTGTAGCCTTGTCCCATCATTATACCTTTTCCTATAACATTGCCCTGGCTGCTGTCAGAGACCAGGGCCTTTTGTCCGCCCATCGCCCCTGTGCAGTAGGACTCCCCTGCGCCCAGCGACGGCGGGGAAGGGAGTCAACCCGATCCTCCGGCCTGGCTCTGGATGTGGCAAAAGGACCCCTGAGCAGATCTGTGCTGAGACAGAAAACTCAGTCCCTGGAAAAAGAGAGACGAACACAGCGGTCTTGCTGTGACTGTGGTGACTAGACCGCCTCTGAAGTGCTTAAACATTACTGTGGTGCTTGTAAACCTCAGTGTAAAGTCCACAATTGATTGCCCATCCACTTACTCCTGAGATGTTTTTATGTTCACTTTACATGAAGAGTTTATCACTGCTATCCAGATGAACCTGAAAAAGAATTGCTCCTGCCATGGTGAACTTAGTAGTGATACAAAAACACATGACCATCAAGGATTGCTGGACAAGACAGCCTTCCACCTTCCTTGAGATACAATGGGTACACAGTCTGCTTCAGACACTGACTCCCGTGCTTACAAGAGAAGCACGTTGTCTGAGCCAGGTTTCCCCAGGGCTCTCTGCAAAATGCAGGTGACACTTATCATTGTATTCCAGACTAACTAATGTCACTAACGATATGCCTTGTGACGTGACTACTTCTAAGGCTACACTACTTGACCTGTGTGAAGACAGAAAAGTAAAGGACAGAAGAAGTTTGTTAAAATTAAACTGAGCACAGATTAGCAGCGCAATTTGTAAATATTGAACAATGTTTAAGCTTCAGTCAAGCTGAAGAGAGAAAGGCTTTGCACTGAGTCTTTTATAAGTGGAAAAGAAAATAGAATAGGATGATACAAAATACCTCCTACATTATTGCTTATTGTATTGCAACGTAATTTCAAGAAAAATGCACCAACTGTGCCTTATACAAAGAGAGAGAAAAAGTTCAACATTTTTAATTTCTTTGTCAACAAAACACACCTCCAAAATATCTGGGGCTAGATGGTTCCAGAGCTTAGTGTGATATTACAAAACCTGTCACGTCCAAGTCATTGGCTGAAGTTGAGCCTGAATGGCTAATGAAATGACTGAAAATTATTGTCAGCTGAGAGGTCTTCAGTGGCCTGTGACAATTGCAGTCTGTGATGTAGAACGGTGGCTGCCATTTTAAGTATACAGACACACTGCACTCAGGGTAGGACACCAAAAAAAAGCACTAAAAATTCATTCAGGCTGTAGGAGGGATGGATTGGAGCAGATGAAAGGTTGAGATGGGCTCAGGGCACTGGAGTTAACATCTTCCTTTCGTCAAACAGGCCACAGCGTTGTAACAAACACCTCAAGAAATCAGAAGAAAAATATGCTTTAGCAGAATGGTTCACTAGTGGTTGCAAGGAGCCTTTACCTTCCGAATCTTGTAGTGTTTTGAGTCTTTCTTAGTTGTTTCCCAGGTAAAGCCTGGCCCAGCCCAATCCTGGTACTTTGCTTATAATCTGAACTGATGACACTAGAGCTTCAGGGGGAATAGTCTCAGTGAAGGTGAATACAGAATATTTCCATCTATCAGTCTGGAACTCAAGTAAGCAAAAGATACGCTGTCGTTTCCCTTCCTGTTCACATATTGGAGGCAAATATAGGAACTTACCCTCAACATGTCTGAACGTGTCTTATTTTCATGACACTGTGCCTGTGTGGGACTTAACAATGATGGAGCAGAATCATTACGGTGTCATCGATTCCTTACAGGATAAGAGCTTTTGGAAGTTGGATTATCTTCAGAGCTATAAACTCAGTGTAATCATCTCTGCCACTTCCTGCATCAAAGCAGTGTTGCAGGATGTGGTTTTAAAAACCTCTTTGCCTTCAAACCTTGTGCAAATAAAACTGTTTTTCCCTCCCGTTTGGGGATGGTGGACAGGCTGACCCCACTACTGCCTTGTGCCAGTCACACAGTGAAAATTCCTCCGAAGTGTGAAGCTGCAAAACCAGAGGGAATCCTCTCCCTGGACCACTCATCTCCTTCAGTACAAGCTTTGCCGAGCTTTTATTCAGCAGATGGTGTAGGAGAGATAGCCTCCAAAACCACAGAGGCAAATATTTGATTTGGATGGGAACATTAAAGATTACTCACTTCTCCCCTCAAATTATCTGTGTTTTGCAGAGAGTACAAAGGGCATGGTTTGGATCATCCCTTTTCTAATAAAAGTGATTTCCAGCCGTTGGCGCTGAGTACCTTCTGCAGGCCAAGCTCACGGGTATCTGATACTCTGTTCGTGGTTAGGTGAGGAAAGGACGTTGGCCTTGACACCTTCCTGGGGAGTCTCTGAAGCAAAATTAACTTTAATGAAAATCACCTGCTTCCAACAGCTATCCCAAAGATAGGACCATCAGGTTGGCACACATTGAAACACTAAGTTGTGTCCCAATTTGCAGATTTCTGACTCAGGCAAAGAAGTAAATCTGTTCTTCCATCCTTAAACCACTGGTAAATGTTGCGAAAGCAGCGATGAAATGTGAATAGTAGCCTGTCTGAAGGGACCCTGGACTACATTTGCTCCATCTCCTCTCTTCTCCCATTTTGACTGAATCTTTTACGACTCCTTGATTTCCTTCTGATCTTTACCCGCACTAACTGCTGAGTTTTGAGGGTATGGTTTCAAGCTGGTACAGCCAAAACCCAGTGTCTCACAGGGAGGCAAGATGTTATCAGTCAGCTGTCTGGTGTTTGCCAGGGCAGAGCAGAAATGAGAGCGGGAGCTGAGCGGAGCAGTCTGTCGGCTCTGCCTTTCCTCTCTGGGCAGCACCGGCTCTTGCTCAGTGCCTTTGAACACTCACGGTGCATCCCAAGGAGGGGTGGGGATGCAGGGCTCATCATTTGGGGAAAAGCCTCAGGGGGACCCATCACCTACTCCGGGCACTCTCTGCCTGTGCATACACATCTGTGTGACTTCAGACTGGTCTGTCTTTAACATTTGTCTCAGTGCTGATAGCACACAAATTTACTTGTCCGTTTTTCCCATGGGTCTTTGTACATGTCTTGCTGGTAGATTATTGTCATTAGATTAAACGCATTGCTAAAAGCAAGTGTTTCTAAGTTTTCTTCCTGCCTCTGCCTTCCTCTCTTTCTGTTGACCCCTACCACTGTTCATGTCATAACAAGACCATTTCCAAAACCTCTCTTTTGTTTTTCCCAGACTTCCAGCTTCTCAAAAACACTTTCTGCCACTCTCCCCAGAAATAACTTTTTCTTTCGATAACCACATTCCTGCCACTTGCAACCCCTTCCTTTTTGCCCTCTGTGCAGCCTGTATCAAGTTCACCCCATTCAAAACCTAGTTGCCAATATTTCCTTGCTAAGCCCTCTTTTGAACTTTGTTACCGTCCTCCATGGTATTTTTGGGCACAACAAATCCCAGTTTCTCATGCCTGCCTTCGTGAGCACTCACAGCTCCATGCAGGACTACACTCTGTATTTCCTTTCTTAATGCTTCCCTCAGAGTAGTTTGTAACCTTGCAATGTCATTTCTGCGTTCATATGTATCTTCTCACACTCTGGTCTATGTAGAGGATGCATGTTCCACATGCATGTTCCACTATGAACCTGTCTCCTTGTATTGGCTCTTCTTTTCTAAGGTCTGCAAAAGCTCACTGGTACCTATCCACACTCTATTTCAACATCATAAAGGAAGGAATGAAAGAAAACATTGTAATAGTCTTTCCTGTGACTGCTCCAAACTCCTGTGCTATTACTGGTTTTTCAAATTTCCTTGGGATAGAAGCTACCTTTATTTTTGCCATCTAGTATTCCAAGAAAGCTGCCAGCACTTAAACGAAGAGGATAGTGAATAGATGGAAAAAAGCACCATATTTATCTTTCCTTTTTACTAACGATGCTCACACCACTTCTACATGCAGCATTGAATGTAATAAGCAAGCACTGCTACTCTGACTGCGTTTAACACAAGTAACGCTCTGCTCCCAAATATAGGACTTGTGAACATTAAGCTTCAAGTGGAACTGTTAATAAACTGACTGTGAATATTAATCCACTATTCCCTTTGTAATCAGAAGGTTTCATCACTGCCCCATTTGCTTTACAATCATGACAAGTAGTGAATGCACTCAAGGCAAAAAACAATGAAACAGCTTTTTTTTTAACCGTCTATGCTTTATCACTACTTCATCGATTTTTCAGTATTTTAGCAGATACAGCACGACTGGATTAACTAGATAAGGAACCTTTCACTCTTAGGTCATCAGTTCACGTCTGAGACAGGTTGGTACTGACTGAAGGTCACTTTAGCATTATAATTTTAATAAAGACCAAGAGAGAGACAGGCCTTCAACAGGCATAAAACAACGCTTTAACTTTCTTAAGCTGCCCACAGCATGCACAACTAGACCAACTTTGTTGCCTGCCAAAGTCAAACTGATAGAGAGTTAGACGGTCATCTAGTTGCCAGATGTCTGGCTGTGTAACTTTCTGGCACTAAGCATTATATAGAGACAGATCTATGGATTGGATCAATTAGCATTACACTTACCATCTGACAACTGTTTGGTCGCCTTCGCCCAGTTCCTAGAGGACAGGTGTTCACATCACAGAAATCACCATCACAATTGGTACGACTAATTGATACGGTTGTTGGCAGTCACAGCAGAGAGGACAAGGACTGAATTAGCACCGAGACCAAAGCACTGTTTCACCCCTAGAGATGGTCTCTTCAGCTCGGGATGTCCAGGGCATTGGGTTGATGCCTTTCTGCTGTTGCATGTGTTGTGCTGAGCAGAATCTGCTCTGTTTTCAGATCCAGTAAATTTACTCAGCATTAAATTCAATGAGGTTTCCTGGGGGACAAGGGAAAGAAGCGAGGCAGCGAGGCTCTTTAATTTTTGGTTAGATGTCTTAAGAAAGACCTTCTCTATGATTTTTTGCCATTTCCCTAGTATCTTCTGGGGTTTATTTTGTACGGGGAAAAAAGAAAAAGAAAAAGTGAGTACAGAGATCTTAACAGCACGAGTGTGTCATGCACCATTTTCAGGGAAAAAAGAAGTACACTTGCAGAAACACTCAAGCATTTACAGTAACTCTAGTGCTCCCTCATTTCTTATGTTTTACACTCCAGACAGTCATGTAAAGAGCTGCATGGGTATATTCTCTTGCGGAGCTTGTGGGTATACTTGGTGATTAGACAAATGGGGTTCTGCTTTGGCAAATGTCCATTGCTTTCCCCAGCTGACTTACAGAATATGCTATAAAATGCAAAGGAAGGCAATAAACCTCCCATCTGCAGCTGAGATTTCCACTTTGCCAAAGACCCTTTTGCTATCAGCACCTTTAACTATGACTTTCAAAGAAGAGAGAGGTGTTATTTTTTCTGTGGCAGATATTTTACTACATTCACTAGCAGTATCGTCCCAACCTTATGTGAATTGATTTTGAATATTAATCTAAGAATGGAAAAGCCAATAATCATGTAAAATATAAATAGATCTTTCAGCCATTATTCTATCCAAATGAGAAGGTAAGAATTTCAACTGCTTCCCTATTCTCTTTGCACTCCAGAACTGTACTACTTTTTTTTATGGTCTATGTGTCAACGGCACTTTATTGATTTTTAATACTTTTAGCAGATACAGCATAATTACAGCCAATAATGCAAATCCTGCAAGTGAGAAATGCAATTAGAAGACACCAAACACTTTGCAAGCTGGGTCAGGAAAAAATAAAAGATGAAATATTTTGTTTCAGCACTGGGATTTCCTGGTCTTGTCTTTGTATTCTTCAGAGGTTCATGAAAACAAGAGGAATTTTGCCCTCTACTAAATTCCTATTTCCAATACTAAAGGATTAAAGAGGAGCAGATACGAGTCAAAAGCATTTGCTTGAAAAGCCCTTACATACCAAACTGTTGCTACAACAGAGGATGTTCATTGACTGTCGCCTTAATTTGAAAGGTATCATTTTCATTAATTTTGACAAGTAGCCTCTCCTTAGGGAATCCAAGCCTGAGCCAGTCAGGCTTTTCCTTCAGCTCAGGTAAGTAATCCCTGCCCATATGATGAGCCTAAATGCGTTTCCTTTCACCTAATGAGGAGATCAAAACAGCTGCTTTCAGGCTGACGATTGACAACAGAAAACAACCAGGAAAGAAGAAATAAAACACAAACCTTTGCAAAACCAAAGAGAAACAAAGTGCCCAGGGTGTCGCTGGCAAAATGCCTCACCCCATTGCTTCCCACCAGGCACGCCGGGGTGCTCCCACCTCCCACCACGCCCCACCTACAGACCTGAACCGAAGCATTTCTTCTCCTGCTCTGTGGGAAGGGTCCCAGGAGGCTTACTTGGGTACAAAAGCCAGATTCTGATCTTTCCTTCTCCTCCTGCCTGTCAAGGATCTTACCTTCTCACGTCAAGGGACAAGTTAATTCAGACTCAACACTGCAATGTCTTTTCTTGAATAGTTCCCTGTTGTAGACATTTTTAGTTCTGGCTGGGGAGTGTCCTCTTCCCCTTTCAAATTTAATTCACTGGACTAATTATTCCAAGAAAAAGACTTCAATATTCCAGTTTATCTTAATCCAGTGGGTGAAACTAAATGAGATGTTCTTGTTCTGTAGCAGGGAGGTAATCATTAAGTTGCTCTGGAAAATGTCGAAGAAATTTCTTTCTCGACACTTTTTTCCTGGAGAAAATTGTGAGTTATGAATCTACCTGTTTCCAAAATACAGTATTTGTACTATAATGCACACTGTAGTTTATATCTTTTTTTTTCCCCAGATAAATTATTCAGATTAGAAGAGAGGAATTGTAGTGACCTGTGATTGCCTTGTCCCCACAGCTATACAAGTTTGCCTTGTCCCCACAGCTATACAAGTTTGCCCCCAAAGCTTTCCTTTCTATAAATTCAATATTAAGAATCCGTTCCAGCTGCCAGGGACCGATCAGATGTGAATGCAAGATGAAAAGAAACAGTTCCATTTCTGACTGCTGGTACTGGATCAGACCCAGCAAATGCCTGTCCCCAGGTCCCCACTTTGAAACCTGAACTCCAGGATGCTGATGGCCAAACATGTCCCAAACACCCACGTCTGCCCCCGGAGCGCTCTCGGTGAGGGCTGTGCTGCTGCCTGGGCTCTGCCCTTCCCTTAACCGATCTCCATCCCTCAGCCTACAGCCAACAAGGTGCGGAGGAAGCATCCAGCTACACATCTGTCTTCTGAACTGCAAAGGAGTGGGTGGTGAGAGGGTTTCCTCCAACTCCTCCTTGCTCTGGAAGACCAAATGCTGCCCACATGGTGATTTCCTGGCAGACAAGCCCAGAACTGCTAGACAAGAACGTAACTGGGGATCACAGAGCAAACAAAAATACTTTTTTTCCTATAGATACCTGTGGGGAGAAACTTCTTGCCCCTCAGGCAAAATACTGGTAAGTGCTCTCCCCCACCCTCTGCTGGGATGTCTCTTTTGTCCTTGTCCTTGCAGAGCAGTGCCTTCTTTCTAACATATAATGTATTTACAGAAAAAAAATACTTGTTCCTTGTCAGTATCTCCTCAAGCAATCAATTATTTATCCCCAAACTTTTTTTTCCTATTCTCTGCTGTATTTTATATGATGATAAGATACCTGTTGTCTGTGACAGCTTTTTACTGTGACAATGAAGTTGAATGAGAAAGAGACTCGCCTCAAGAAAACAGAGTTCTGCCTTTGAAGAGGAAGAAAATACCTCAATCAATTGCCTTATCCCTTTTCCTCTGATGATACAACCCTTCATCCACGTGTTCTTGGTTCTTGAGGAATCCCTAGCTTTGCCCTGACCAAGGGGCAAATCTGGTACCCTTTACTCAGATGACACCTGGCAATCCCTATAGAAGAGGTCTGTTCTCTATTTCCATCATTGGCATTTCAAGCCACCGTGCTACCTTACTGTTGTGTTATTTTGTTTTGACTGACTTCACCATGTGCCTCGGGTTTATGAAACACTCCGGAACATTTGTTCCTCTCCCTTTGACAAACCTCCTTCCCAGCGACATGAGGCAAAGAAAACCAAAGTTTAACTGGGTCAACAACTTGCAAATGTGTTCACTGATGCTAACAAAGAGACAATGACAAATGGCATGAGTAAGTTCTGACTAATTTCCAATCAAATCAATGTGATTGAATATATCACAAGAACACTGTGTGATTTACATTGCTTTTTTTTTTCTTTAAAATTTTGGAGAGCTGGTCAAGGTATCACATGTTTAGGTTGCACACCCCTCACAAGCTATGAGTGCTTTTCTGTGTGAATCACACCGTGACAGGAGGCTGCAGGGTCCTCTCTCCCTGGCCTGGTCCTGAGTCTAAAGGTGCTCACTTTGTGAAAAAAGGGTGGGATATATACTCAGGCCAGGAGGCTTGGTGTGTCTAGAGTGATTCTCATCCAGAAATAATCAGGAACCTACCTAAAAGTAAATACACATTGTGTGAAGTCCTCTCCATGCCTTGGCTGTATTCTGGAGCTGCACTGCCAGGACTAAGAAAGAACCGCAGGGAGTATGGGTAGCACAGAGGCTCTGGGTTTCTGGGCAGAAATGCCTGACCTCTGGCAGATCCCTTGAGATATCCTGGTTCCCAGACCCGAGCTACTTTGCCTGTTCCAAAAGGAACAGGGGGAGGCAAGAGATAAATATACACTTAATGCCTTCCTGATGGAACCGTCTGTAGAAAATTCCTCGAGGGAGTTTCCTGTCCTATTTTGCTGGTTGCTGTGAGTAGGGAATGAACTGATCCATTGGTAGAGTTATTAGAAACTTTTTGCATCCAGGAAGCTTAAATGAACACTGTCAAATTGTTTACCGGTTGTCTCAGTGTCTTAAAATAATGTTCCAAATAAAAGAGTGATTAAAATAACAATGAACCAGAAGGAGAATGTAACTGAACTAACAGTGATGTTACGAACAGCAGTGTGTCTCAGACAAGGCTGAAACTTGCCTCTCAAGGTGCAGCAGATACAGAGTATTAGCCGGACTCCATTTACCGCTTTTTCCGATACCAAGGGAAAAAGACCCCAGGAGTTTTCCTGACACATCCGAGTCCAACATATGCCCCAATGTAACCACTGGCCTGCGCAGTGTTAGCCTGTGGGAGAGCTACAGCTATCGTCTTCTTGTAACAGGAATTGTGCCTTGCTCCCCCATCACAGATGCAAACACATCAGATATTAAACCTGAGAGGATAAGGCTGATGCCCTGCATTGCAGGCTTCCTTTGATGGCTCCAGGGGATATAAAGGTATTTTGTCGTTTCCTCTCCAGAGGCATCTGGTTTAGTCAGGTGGTTCACAGTGCACATCGTCACATTTATTGTTTGGTTCATTCTCCATTGTGCTTCTTCCCCCTCCCCAATATTTTATCTGTCCTGGCCTTTCCCAAGGACTTTTACACAGAACTGAAATATTTGTTTATTTCTGGCATTTCCATCTGGTTTTAAGAGAATGAGAAACAGGCTCATGTCACTGACACTCCCCAACCGTCAGAAAGACTGTTACAACATCCCATGGATCTGGGGTTTTATGTCTCTCCCCACCTCTGACGCGTTATCAAGCGTAAGTGCTACAAGATCCTGTGCAAGCCCTGCTAAACATTCTCGTGCAAAGGCATCACTTCTTTTATGAAGGCCCACCATTTTACAAATCACATACATCCATTGTCACAACAGTCTGGTTCTGCAGACCCAAGAATGTTATAAACAAAAAAATAAAATAGGGCTAAAACCTAAAAGATGGTTAATGTCCTCAGCAAAACTGCTTCTCAACCGGCTGAACAGAACAAAGCCACAGATAGGTGATACTTTTAGATTCCTTGAATGCTATTTTTTTTTTCCTTCTGTCTAATAGTCTTCCTGTCACCTGCTTTAGGTGAATCTCTATTATATCTTATTCAAAATAATCTCAAGTATTTCTACCATTGCGTTTTTCACCTTCAGTAATGCCAGGCAATGGCTAGAAAGCCTTCCTAGTCCCCCATTTTACATCACACTCAAACTTCATTCAAGCCTGTGATTCCAACTAGGTGCCACCTGTGCTGGCCCCAGGAAACTGCATTCCCCAATGGCTACACTTACAGGAGTCTCCAGCTGAGATGGCGGTTCCAGAGGTGTTGGCCAGCCATTTTAATTCCAACACAAACTCTTTCTTGCCCTATTTGTAAAACACCATTTTTCCAACGGATGATTCAGGGATGTACTGCTGGAGATCACTTCTGTATCACTGAGCATTCGCTCCTTCAGTCTGCATGAAAGGCACCAACTTTTAATCCCCATGGGGGTCGGGCATCGCTTACAAATGGCACGTAGGGGTCAGCACATTCATAGACTTCCTCTGTAGGTCCACACCATGATTTTCAGGTATAAACCTTGTAGGACTCCTCCAGGTGTGAGCACTTCCCATCCATAGAGAGCTTCATCTCACAAAAGTTAGTCCCATTTGTCAAGCCATCTTTGGCAGTTGGTCAGGATTTACTAGAAAATGTCTGCTGTATGGCCTCTGAAGAGACAGTGTAAAAACACCCGCATAAGTTTTCTAGCCGACATGCAGCAAACAGAACCTTTTTTCATCAAGATTTGAATAGATTGGGGTGTCTTAGAATTTTCCTTTGCCATCTCAAAATAAATAGTAGGTATTTGTACAAAATAAACAAAATATATTGCCTATCGTTTTCTATAAACCAATAACTGAAGTCCAGGGGGAAAGAAAACGCAAAATAAAACTAAGCACGATTGGGAAAATCAAGGACACACAGAGTGCCTCCACTGTGCTCCTTAAAGAATATTTTATTAAATACTTAGTGCCTAGGAAGATTATGTCTAGATTAATAGTCTCTGAATAGTCTATGTATTGTCTGTGTTTCAACAGACACCCTCAGATCCTACAGAAGATGGCCTAGAAGGTCCAGCACACCCAGGAATGCTGAGATCGTTTAGAGTTAATACAGAAATGTTAAATGATCCTTTGTCTGAAGGCAGGCTGAGGAAGAGAATGTAGGTTGTTGATAAGCATGCAAGAATATCAGTCCTCGTGCAAATCATTTCTACGGGTGAGTCACCACGGCTGGGGCTTGTTCCTTCCTAGGGGCATGTCCTTTCTACCCTTTCCTAGCCAAATCTGAAGTGGGCTTAAGCTTCACTCCTCACAACATATTCTTCCATTCGCTCAAAAGGTACTTTTTTCCACAAACTTTCCTGGCAACAAAAGAATTCCTCAGAATAGCAGAGGGAAATGTAACAGAAAAATGGGCAGGCATACAGGCAAAGTTACATCAGCTCTTAAATTCTTCCAGAATTGAATTCATGCAAACAATAGTGAGTTAGTTGCCAAGCCCAGGTTCAGAATGACTGTAAATAAAAGGGATTCTATCCTGAAAAGAGATACATTGACAATACGTGGCATTTTTGGATTGAAATAGTAGACTACTGCACAGTAGTACTGTACCGTAATTACATTTACCCTTCATCTTTACATTTTCTTCTACTAAGGGAATATAGCATATACAAATTTTTGTTGGAAAAAGTGTAAAGCGACATCTCCCCTTTGCTGAGAAAAGTCTTGGTTAAGTTAAACAGATCACAGCTTGATCACCGATTTAATCATTTAACAGTAGACCTTTGTACGGGAAGATGATTGTATAGAAAGTAAAGAAAAGTGTCATTGGCTTGAGGCTACTGAATAAGTAGAACCACTAGTTGCATTATTAAAAGAAGTTGTGTCTCTAATTTTTTCCTGCGGCAGGTAAAACCAAAAGATAACTCTCAAATGTCAAAACGTCAGTGTTAGTGAATGTAGTGCAGGAGACAAAATTCCCAGTGCTGCTACAGGTAAAACAAATTTTAAGGAGGATTCTAGCACTTTTGTAATGATGGAATACAACCTTAGGCAATATAAATTCACAATCTCTCAGGACGAATGGCCTTTAAAAATGCAACAGATTACCCAATTCACCACTGAAATAGGATTTGCTCTGGCAGCATTACAATGCCTGTAATACATGCTACAGAACTTCCCATTAACACGATACTTGCATTATCTTTGAATTTTTCATTCAAACCTGATAGACTGTCAATAAAATCATGATAATAATAACACCCGCATTAATATGGGTATCTTTTTTTCCTTCTGCCTCCTCTTCCCCTCATTGCCTCTCCACGTAGCGGGTTTACAGAAGCCAGGCAGAGCAGAGCAGCCGGGGAGCTGCCTTGCTCAGGTGCGCAGGAATTTCTCTGCTGTTACTCAATTGTGCACAAAGCAGGGTTGCTGGCTCTGCACCCTCATCCCTCTGGCGACTGTGCCCCCTCCCCGAGGGGGCTGGTGATGATGGTATGGAAGTGGGGAGGAGGGCAGAGCTGCTGTATGGGTCAGAAGGCCCAGCAACTCGCACAGCAGTGGTGGGAGGATGCTTTGGAGGATGCAGCTGTGGGATGG
>NW_009601215.1:10173-19395 GCF_000690535.1 Cariama cristata | reverse complement strand
GGCTGGGGGGGGGAGTGTTTGTGCAGTGGGTTTTCATGCTGCTCCCCAACTGAGTTGGTCTTACCTCTACACATTGCTTCACTCTGTCTCCAGCTGTAACAGGCTGATGTTTCAAGCAAAAATGAAATGAAGCATTTCTCCTACTTAAATTCATTTTAGTAAGAAAAGTTTGATTTTTTTTTTTTTTATTTAAGTATAACAAATGACAAAGCTTAAAGTAGCCTGCTTAATTGTGACTAAAAGGCATTGCTGCTGGATGGATGGTTGACAGCCTATGTGAAATAGGTTTAATGGTTCTGCTTTGGTTATAAATGACAAACGTTCACCTCACACCACCACTTGAGCACACAGCACAAATTAGCATTATCTTTGTAAATATCGCCATTACTTTTCATTATTAAATTTACATTTTTTCTGTCTCTTCTAAAAGTGAGAAAGATGGGATGAAATCCAAACTTGTTTTATTTTTTGAACTGTGTCTTTGACTAAAAGCACAATTTACCCAAATGAAACCTTATTGCATCTGGTCTAAGAATGCTTATGCCAAAAAGCTGATGAGACTTATACAACAGCCATGATGTTAAGTCTTCAAAAAACAGTCATAAAGGAACAGATTCTTAATTGAAAGCAAGCTGCTAATAACAGTGTTCTTTCAAATAAATATTTGCTAACAAACTAAGTGGTAAAATAATGGTTTTTCTGTGCATACAGATTATAAATTTGATAGGTTTACTCATTTAATGGTGATTGTGCAGTGATGAATTCATATTTCACCCTGTGTCATTCTGTAACAGATGTGGTCACCGCACATTGGTTTGAAAGAGTTAAGATTAAAACATACAGAGGATAAAGCAGTTGAAGTTGTACTCAACCTACACAGAGCAGTATGAAATAAAACCCTAATATGCTCCTCTATAATTTACCTTCACTCTTCTGCCTGGAAGAATTTAACCAGATGCTCTGCTGATTACCTGTACCACTGTATAATGAATTTTATTCTGCTATACGTTGTAGACGTTCAAGACTTCTTAAATCTTCAGAGAAAAGTCCAGGTCAAAGTCTGTGCAGTGCAGATTTAAGGTCCTTTACCTGGAGTTCTGATTAGCTTTCCTCAGATACTCGTTCACTTCTGTGAGGTTTGGTCTTTAATGCCAGCACTGTAAAGCACAGCTTAGCTTGCTTGTGCGGAGCCAGCCATCTCCTGAGGTTTCTCTCGCAACTGCTGGAAACCAATTTGCCTCAGTCACTCCAGCTTCTCAGTTCAAACTGGCAAACTGACTGGTTCACATCACAGGATGGCTTTTTTTTTTTAAAATACATAGTTTGTTCATGAGAATAAAATATGAAGTGCCCTAGGCCCACTTTGTGTGTGTGTGAGTGGGTAGGGTGGGTTTGGGGTTTTTTTATGTGCTCCCATAATGTATAGGAAACAAAGAATTCTGACTTTGACCGGCAAAGAGATGCAAATTCAGAGAACTTCAAACCCTTCCCCTACAACGCACCTCAGGAAGGAGCAAGCCAAAGTCATTTAAGAAAAATCACACATGGGAAAGGGCCTTGAATTTTTTAAGAGTTTTTTCCAGTTATCTTTTACCAGTCCTGCTTGCTTTATTCCCTGATCACTGATTAGCACGCACCACTGTGTAAAAGCCAGTCTTGGTGACAGTGCACATAGTGAAAACCTTTGGACTGAATTTACCATCCTTGTATTGAAAAGTCCACCAATTAACTTGTGCTAAAAGCACACATTTGAACATTTTTTCCACTTGTTTTTCACTAGAGGTAGTACCAGCACAGAAAGGTTAAAATTTCAGCATGTCTCTACCCACTTCGTTTCCTTGTGCAGGTTCTGGCTTGATGTTGGCTCATTTCAGCAAAGCGCAGGGACAGGATCTGCATCAGCCTGAACTGAGGTAGACAATCTGGGGAGGAAAAGATTAGTACAGATATAGCAAAAGATAGAATATGATAATTCAAAATGACAAAAATGGGCATGAAGTTGCACTGCTCCAACTTTGAAACATTTGACACAAATGTTAAAAGGAGATATTTCCATGGCATCTGCATTTAGGAGAGTTATCTCCATGAATATTTCCACCCTTATTTAGTATATTTTTCATAGTAGAATGACACTATTCCCCTTGGGCCCCTCAGTTTTTAATGCTGCATTGAAGGTAGAAGCAAAAGACTAAGAATCCCCTTAACACCAGTAACTTTGCATAGAGATGGCAAGAAACAAATCATCACCAAACAAGCACGTAGCTAAAACTGGATACATTTTTAACATTTTATTGTTTTTCTATTAGTGGAATGTATTTTTAAAAGAATTTCTGGATTGGGTCTGTCAAACAGTCTTAGCTAGAAAAATAACATCTTAAACCTGGGAAAATCAAAGAGTTCACAGGAGCAAAGAACTAGAAAAGACGTCTTTGGTCACTAAGCCGTACCCTCTGCTATAACATAGACAGTTATTGTCATGCAATCCCATTTCATAAATTGATCAGCTTCCCTATTAAAAGTATTCAGATAAATATTCACAACCTCAGGCAAAAGGCTGTTATAGAAGCTCTTTAACTGTTAGAATCTGCTTCTAATATCCAACCTAGATTTATTCCATTTGTATACATATATACATACTTGTGACAACATTGTCCGTTAAGTGAAACAGCCGTTTTTCATGTCTGACGTTTACCCCTTTGACATTTTTACAGGGAACAATTAGCTTTCCTTTCAGCCTGTGTTTTACCGGACTGCAGAGGTGATGTTTTCGTGTGGCCTCAAAGTCAGACATGTTCTCATTTCCCCTCATGCCCCGCAGCCTTTCCGTGCCCCTCTCCCGAGTGCCAGGCGTCCCTCTGGGACACAGGGACCCAGAGCTGCTCCCTGAACTTGGAGGAGAGCCCCTTGCAGTGCTGCTGATGCTGCTGTGCCTCTATGGGAACCATCATCCATGGGGGTATGACAGCTACCACTTCCATCAGCCCACCGACTTAGAGCCAGGCTGTCACCAACAAGAACTTCTCGATCTTCCCTCTTCCCAACACCATTTCTAGCTGATGAGCAAAATGACCTCCAAGCACCCAATTCTGCATTTCGGGTGTGGTTCTGTTCTTCTAGTTCTTTCTGCATTTATGATGTCTCCCAGATTTTTGTGACCAGTAATTCATTTTTTTTTTTAGCACAGTCCTACTTTTTGCACCACAGTTTCAAAATGAAGCTCGCAAATAAAGGCTAGGTCCTAGTAACCTTGTAAGCCCACATCCTTGCAACAAGTAACCTCATTCCAGGACTGAATCTCCCTCTTTAACATGAGCAGTTGGCATCTCCCTTCAGTTAGTTTCTTATCCACGTTATACTTTTTGAACTAATTCCCATCTTCTTCAACTTAACTAATAATTTCCCATGTGGCACCTTATTACCTACTTTTCAGAAGTCCATAGAGATGAGACCTACTGCATTTCTTTAGTCAAGAAAATCTGTTATCTCGGGGAAGAAAGCTATCCAGTTACTCTGCCACAATCAGCCTTTGGCAAACGTACACTGCAGTCTGGCCCATCTTTCATTTACCTCAGTGCCTTTGTCCTAAAGGATTGCACGCTGTTGAGATTATATTAAAATAGGGCACGAGGTTACAGCAAGCACTTTCTCCCCTTTCTTAAAGGGGGTGTTATGGGTACTATATTTGCCTTTCTTCCATTATAAGGCATAGGAGGGTGTAAGTTAATACTTTCTTTGACAGATGGTGTGGGCAAGGAGCACACCAACAGCTAACCCCTCTCAGCTGATGGACGGTAACTTCTTAGCAGGAACTGGTTTATCTATTGCAATTTTCTTAAAGTAGTCCTGGGAAGCCCCTCAAAATATAAGACCTGTGTAACTACCCACTAGATGGACAAGCTGAGAGCAAATCCAGGGAATTCCTTCTGGACACTCTAGAAAGAGAGCTTTGGCTGAAGTTTGTGTTTTGTTATTTATTATTTGGGCTACTAATAAAGGCAAGCCCTCAGAAGGGGTAAGTTTGACCTTATAGTGTCAGGTTGAATATATTTGAGGCAGTGTAGAAACACCACCTGCTCACACAAAGAAATTCAAAGCCAGTCTGTCCTAAATCATGCCACTGTGTTCGGTTATTGCATATATATCCCCCAGCACAGCATGATCTTATGTATTATATATATTGCAATTAGACAAAATGGTGTGACTTAGGAATGAAGTGGCAGCCTTAATTGCTGTTTTCATTTGTTACAAAGTTGTAACTTGAACACTGAGGGTAACTTTAACTCAAGGCAGTTCAGGCAGAAAGGAGAGAAAGTAGCCGGGAACAAGGTGCCTCCTTACTCAGGAACACTGGCGGCTTCCAGTCCTCTCCGTGGAAGGGGCACTGGTGGGGAAGGCCCTCGGTGGGGACAGTCCACCCTCCCCACTGGCAGTCGGCAGAGCCTGCATCCCCACACTCCTCCTCATGCCGCCCAGCGAGATGGAGAGCTTACTGCGAGTAAGACCGAAGCAAATACAGGGCTTGGAAGATTTCTGTCCTAGACCCTCGGCTGTGGAAGGCATCAAATGCTGATGAACATGCCTGAAACCCAAAGTCTTTTGCAACAGCTACTTCTATCTGGGGAAAAAAAAAAAAAAACGGATGCAAATTTTAGGCAATGGCAGGAAGGAGCCCAAGAAAAGGGATGCACCTGGAGGCAAAGGAGAGGGTTTTTTAGGTATAAGGAGGGCACAGAGCATCTTCCCTGCGGGTGGAGGAGGAACTCATATACAGGCTTGTGGCTGCTGTGTTTGGCTTCTGGAGCAGCACAGCTATGAAGTACTTTCTTTCTTAAGGGTCTGCAGCTAAGTCACTGCTGAAGCCTTTGGGCTTGTCTCAGTCCCTAACCTGACTGAAGTTTGCTTGTCTAAAGACAGAGCTGAGGCCCCAGGATATGGCCCCCTGTTAGTATGGTGACTGATACTGAAACCGTGTTTTCCCACAGAGCACCTCACAGTGAGCATGTTTCTAAAAGCTCTGCATAAAATGTAAACAAGGTAGAAAAGTCAAGTCTGTAACGAGCGTTCTCTCTGCAGAAGTGATGCTCACACGGTGATGAAACTCTTCATTCATTTGAGCTCGTATCACTTCATGACATGTATTTCTTCTCATGGTGCAGATTCTGTAAATCCATAGCAGTGTCACAGCACATGCACATTAGACATTAGCTGCAATTGAATCTGAATGTTGTCATTTAACAAGGAGGCGAATAATCTTCAAATGAAAAAAAAATGATTTAATGGGATTAGAAAGAACTACAGATACTCTTTGTGGTTTTTTACAGTTGCACACTGTGTCAAGAGTTTGGTAATTTATAAAACTTCTTGATAGAAATATATGAATATACCAGTCAAAGTAATAATTAATTCCCTTGAGAAAATGCTCATTAAAAAAAATCTGTTACAAAAAAGAAAATTCTAAGAAGCTAGGAGATCACAATGTAAGCTAGCTGCCAATTAAGCCTTCATGGGGTTGAGAAAGGAAAATGAAGGCAACAATATAGCTTTCTGACTGGGGATTTGATCTTCAAGATAACCTCCGAATTGCAATGTTTCACTTACTCAAAGCTCTGCTGAAATACATCCTAGCTGATTATGCCATAATACTGTACATTTATCCTCACATGTAAGGAATTATTCTATTACTCGTAAATGCACTTCGTTATGAATGGTAGAAAATAGCAACCTTTTCAGAAGCGAGTCTGTAAGAAAAGACAGGATTTTTTTTTTTTTCCTATCAAATATCCCAAGAATACCATTTTGCTGTAAATGTAAGTCTACCTTTTCTGCATTGGGGTATCATCTATTACACTTTGACTATGTATCATTAAACATTTGTAGGATAAGCAAGGAGAGTGTAATACCTGAATACACTGCAGAATCAGTGCCGAGCAGAGCAGGACTGCAATCAAAGACTAAACTGTCTAATAAATAGACTTGGTTCGACAAGATATTTAAAAGCATTCACTAATAGCCACTGCATGTGGCCAACAACCACTCTGCCTGTAGAGAGCAGAGGTCTCCGTGACATGGCCCAGAAGATGCCTGTGGCTCCTACGGTATGTGGGTCACCTCCGGCACCCATGGCCATCACCGCAATTTGTACTGCTGCAAAGTACAGGGAAACTTCCACGAAATGAGGAAGCTTGTGCTAAAAATGATGTGTTCGGAGAACTCCTCTAAAGTCCAGGTGGTTCAGATTTTCTGTGTACTTGCAAAAAAATTAAATCAAATAGCTTTTTTTTAAAAAGAAAGTGAGTTTTTTTACAAATACTTTGCAGACATAGGCTAATATAACTTAAAAACCTTCCTACCATAGAATCCAGTTTTGCAACCTTCACTCATATTGAATACTACCCCTTCACAGAAGATGTTCCCCTGGTGTCTAACGGCTGTGACTCACGAGCCCTGGTGAATCACACTGGGGTGAGGTGGAAGGGTACCCCGGGTCCCCTGCCCCTCTCTGTGCCTGGAGGGTGCCTCAGAAGTGCCGAAATGGCTGCGTTCGCCCTTCCTCAGATGTTGCAGTTCATTGTCCAATTTACTCATTTAAAGTGCTGTTGATTGAAATTTACCTTAATCTGCTGGGAAGCAACTTGTGATTTAGCAGAGAGGGGTAAGGGGCCGACCAGGCGGCAGAGTTGTACTTCTACTGTCACTTACTGCAGCACAAATTGAAGTCAAAAGAGGCAGAGCAATGTGGACGTAGCCTGGGCACAGCGAGAACCAGTGGCCCTTGGCTATTAAATATGTGTGTATGAAAATGTACAAAATCTAACACTGCAAATATCCTGCCAACAGCACAGACGCTTTCACATCACAGAGCAGAAACCCACAGGTTAGGTTGGCCGAGTGCAGCGGAAACCTATTGTCCATCCATTTGTTTTTAACTTTGCTATCTACCTTTGGAAGCAAAATGCATATCACCAGTGGAATCATCTGGATACTGCTGAAGATATAACTTTACTTAGCTTGTACAGATGATTTTAAGGCCACCACACCCCTTTCCCCAGAGGCTATGAAGTCTGCAGAAGTCCCTAAGCCACAACGGTGCATGCCCCATCCTACTACCTCGTGCCAGGTGTGCCAACTTTGGGCACGTCGAAGTCGGCTGAAAGATTCTAATTGCTGAGTGTCAGGATCTGATGTTTAACTTATGTATGGGGATGACTTTGCCATTTTTTGGTAGCCACATAGGGATCGGCAACATTTTGCTCTTCATATTTATTTATCTTTTATATGGAATTATTTTCCCCCTTCAAAAGTAGAGCACAATTTATGACAATGAGAGCTGAGTATGTTACACAGTAATAAAGGTAAGCACTAACAGAATAAAGCTGTCTAAGGGGTGCTATAAATGTATCTCATTAATTTGTATGCAAAATATATTTTGGACTCTGCTCAGTGCATTGGAGGTGAAGGCTGTGCGGGAGCCAGAAATGATGCTGTGCTTCCTGGGTCCCTGAAGCAGCCTTGGCCTGATCCTGGACTCAGTCTGAGACTAAGCATCATTATAACTATTGGAGAGCCCAGTGGCTCCACTTTATGCCACAGATGGCAGCTGGTGCAGAAGAAGCATCGCGGGCTTGAAGGAAAAGAGGTGAGAACTACAGTTTCCAGATGCTTTGCTGCATCTCAGCAACATAAAAAGGCTGCCTCTTAGTAGGTGATCAAGCCCTTGATTTCTTGCTCACTTGCTCATGGCTCAACAATTTGCTGTTCCAGGCACCCCTGCAAGGTGCAGCACACCTGGGTATTGAGGCTGTAACACCATCAAGGGGAAGGAGACTTTTTGTTAGTCATTAGGATTAAGGTCACTGATGCAATAATTGCTATCCAACACTACTTAGATGTATACCAGTATTAAAAATATCGCATTAAGTTAACCTCCCCTTCCCTGCCCCAAGATGACCAAGACATTCAGGACTCCCATTTCTGTGGACCTTTGAGGTTGACTCAGAGCCCACAACATTAATGAATACTTTGGAATATCTCAGTCACGTCACTTAGAGGTGTACCAACAACAGCAATGCTTACATTGTGCTTAAGATCGCGTGTGTGAACACTGTGCAGAGGTGAAGATGGCAGAGATAGGATCCTTCTTCTACTGTTCTTTTTTTCCTAGAAAAAGTCAAGCTGGCTTTTTCCCAAGGAAAAAAAGTTGAAATGTTAATCCCTGTTTGTCTTATGGAACTGCTAATTTTCCTGTGAATATAAACTACCCACCCACAGACACGTGCACACACACATACACAGTTTGGTCTCAGTCCCACAGAGGAGCTACAGCTAAGCAGTTACACAGAGTCACTTGAAAACCAGCTGAAAGTACCCACTGAGTTTGCGGAGGATTCCCCAGAGGACACCTTAGCAGTTCTGCTCTTAAAGCTCAGGGAGAACTGGTCGTTCCACGGCTACGGTGTCGTTCTCCCTTCTCCCCAGATGAGGATGCCTAAGGGTAACTTACGGTTGCTGCTTCCTAACTGGAGCAATAGTGGTTTTTTCACCTTTAGCTCATGTGCCAACTGGCTCACAAACCCAGGCACGATATTCTGGCCCAGGTTTTCTGACGTGTGGACACACACATAAAGACCATCTCGTTGTAGGAACTTCTGTATTCACAGAGGGGTGAGGTCACTGTGCATGTGAACGTGCATGACATACAGAAATACAGCGCTTGCCATGTCATTCCTTTGCTGAAGTCTGTAAACCAAATTCACCAGCACTAAAACGTTAGCTTAAAGACAAGAGTAAAAACAGGTTGCAACGTCGAGTGCTCTGTAGCAGGCTGAGGAACTCAAGTATGTCCCTAACCTGGAAATGATAAGTCGCAGCCAACCATGTGTCTTGTGAGAAGGTTTTCACCCTGCGGAGGGGTATGACTGATGCCAGAAAGTGCCATAGCCCAGTTCTCACTGTACATAAGTTATTTTCATTTGGCTCTTTTCTCCTCCAACATAGACATCTGAAAAAAATCCGAGAAACACATTAAAATGCATGTTGTGGGTTTTTTTGAAAATGTGTTAGTGTCTTATTCTAGTTATATCCAGACTATTTCACAAATATTTGAGAATTAAATCCCTAGATCTTAAACATTGACCATAAAACCCCCCCATCATCCAGACTTGCCACTGAGACACTGGATTATGGAGCAAACTGCCCCAAAAGAAGACAAAGCTCTAACGATTT
>NW_009601215.1:0-10142 GCF_000690535.1 Cariama cristata | reverse complement strand
TGAGTGCAGGCCTTTGCATTCCCTCTCCGATGGAGTTGCAACGTCATGTAAAATCACACAGAAGCACACCACCTCCTGCCATTCTGCCCGAAGAGGTTCACATGTTTGCTTTGTTCATACAGAATAAGTCAGACCCACATACTGCTGTTACCGACAAACTCAGGGACAGGCTAGTAGGCTGGTTTTAATTTGTGAATTATAGTCACATTAGCACTTTAGGGAGTATTATGGCAAATATGGCAATGTTTCCATATTGTAAATGCGCTCTAATGTTTGGAATTATCTCCTTTCAAAAGAAAAGATATAGCTGAAGGGTTAAAAATAGTAAGCAAAGGATGAGCAGCAGCATAATAAGCAATGGATGAGCAGCAGCAGCCTGACAAATCGAAGCAAAAGGAGAGGAAAAGAGCAGAAATGGCATTCATCTGTAGGTGTTTCTTCTGGGGAATTATCTCTAGTCATCGCCTAGTCATGAGACAAGTTTTTGCCATAATTACAAACCCAGTCCACTGTGGCTGGGCATAGTCCAGGGAGAAGGGCACTGGAAACAGTGGTTAAAAAATACGAAGGAAAAAAAAAAAAAGTGCTGAAAGACAAAAAGAAGGAGATTTGTTCATGAAAAATATTGGGGAAGCAGTTTGTTCAGGATCAGGAAAAACAGCTCTGGAAACATAAATTATGTGCCAGTTCCCATGTTATCAGAATCAGAGTGCCTAAAATGTAGTTTTATTACAGGAAAATCTGACTAAATACACAGACACTGACAAAATTCCCCAGTGTAAAATCCCTAACGCCTGGTTTCTGGCAGCGAACCTGCTCGGAGCCCTGGCTGGGAACCCGGCCCGTTCTGCACCGTGGGTTTTCCTCCTCTTTGTCGGTGGGGGAGAAAGCTCCCTCTTGCTATGTCCTCACTCTCCCACAAAGACAGCACCTCCCAGGTTACCCAGGCATCTCTCTTCATACATGCTTATGAAAACAAAGAGTCAAATTCTCCGGACACCAGTACCGGGATGTATCAGGTTACCAAGGCTTACTCATCTCACAGGGTACTGGGACACAGAGCCCAACCTCTGCCTGTGGCCCCAACCCCCATCTCGAAGGGACCGCAGCATCCATGGTGCAGCAAGGATGCAATAAGGCATTGCTGCCGGGGACTTGGTCGGCTGCTGAGGGAAGCTGTTTTGCTGCCCATCACCGGCTCACAGGCACCATGGAGCTGCAGTAAGATGAGAGAGCACCTCTTCCGCCAGCCCTGCCTGTTCACTTCACCATTGCTCACCATCTCCATCACTGGCTTCGCCTAACCAGCCCCTCACCTCCTCCTCTGGCGTTACCTCCCACCTCCCAGGCTCCATTTTCATCATGTATACCCTTGCGCTCCCTGCCTTCACCCCATCCCACCTCCCTCTACCCACTGAGGACCTAGGACCCTGCTCAGCAGAGACCCCCGTGAATCTGCAGCTCCCCTGCCCTGGTGCTCACCCATGGCAGCTGAGAGCCCTACCTCCTGCTCCAGGCCCCACCTCAGCCACCCATTCACCCACCTGCCTTATTTCCCACTTACCCCTGGTCTCACCCCGCCAAGCTCAGTTTGTTCCTACAAACGTCTGGAGGACAAAGGAAACCACCCATGGGAACACTACAAACCTGGCACCTCAGTGTAATGATGGTCCCCACTGTTGAGTCTTTGAACAATGAAGGGAAGAGAGAAGAAAAAAGCAACCAAAACCAAACCCCAGTGATACGGTTGTGCCCCGTTCTTAACGGCTAACAGGCAATTTGTATTAGCTGCCAGGGCACCCTTTATGGCTGTTTTAGGTTGTTTTCCATTTCCAAGAAGCCTGACTCACTGCCCCAACCATCAGTGCAGCATGGGAAGCAGAATGGGAGTCTAGCTGGGGTGAAATAGGGACTAGCAGCAGTTGCATCAAACAACACACTGCTGCGGTGGAACAAGTAAGTAACACGTGTAGATTGATCAACTGGTGAATTGGCTGGGTTAGATGATGCCAAGGTCAGGTGCCCTGGATGCGAAGGAGTCCTGAGTTCATCCTGTCAGGATTCCCTGGTGATGGACTATCTTCCTTCATGTCCTTGCCCACACATTTCAGGTGCTGAGTCAGTTAAATGATTGTCGTGAAGTGGTCTTTGTTCTGTACTGGATTAATGCAGGATATGTCACAGCAAAGGTCAGCAAGCATGGAGAACATCCACAAACTCTGCGCGTAGAGTCTCTCCCAGTAATAACAACTCCTGGGAAGATCAGTCCAAGAGATACTGCAACAATACATGGGATGAATTTCTTGGAACACCCTTGCCCCATCTTTAGCAATAAGTCAGCTAACCCCCCGATAGCTATCTTCCCTTCTGCCTACTGTCTTTGGGACTGCCTGGACCTTCAGCACGGTGACAAAGCACTGACCAGCAAGGCAGCAAGCCTCACAGACTCAAAGACAAACAGGAGGCGCATATTGCCCGAGTGCTACAAGGTACAGAGTGACCAGCTGGGACAGTGTTACAAGACTGAAATGTGTGAAATGGAGATGAGTCTGGCAGATCATTAGCATCATCTATTCACAAGCGTAGGGGATTAAACCTATTTCTTGGGGCAGACCGTGGCGCCTCACTTGTACGGGGTATTGGCTAGCATGTAAAAGTGGGGTAGCGGTACCTGTCTGGGTTATCAGTGGAAGATCTGATCACTAGGTTTCAGGGGTTTGCACTTCAGCTGATAATACTAACACCCCAATTACAAGCTGAAGGTGTGAACACTGCTTGTGTGACACTAGGTACATGAAGCTCCACGTGTGCCACATAACATCACTGCTTTTGCAGTGCACAACCAGAAAGCAGAATACCACAATACTAAAGACCCTCCGATCTTTGCTCCTGACTGTACAGCTACTCCACTGCTCTACGTGAGCTGCAACAGTTGCTGCTGGTTGGTATTTATTCTTCCTGGCTCCATCCTTGTCAATGTGGAAGAACAAAAGAGCCTCAGCTTCGTTTGCTGTTTTCCTTCCTTCTGTTTATTTCTTTGCCAAGACAGAAATAGCTATTTGGAGACATGAAGCCAAGACTCTTTCTCGTTTCTTTTTCTGCTCCTTTGCTCGTGTCTTATCCCTCAAGGATCTTGCATAAAGGGTCACACTGGCATCAACTCCGCATCTTCCTCTGAACAGTCAGGGGGAAGGGCAGGTGCTGGTCTGGTGGCTCTCCCACCTGGCCAGCTTTAGCCAAAAGCTTGGGGTCTTGCCTTCCCTTTCACAGAACGGCTCGCATAGCATGAAGAGACATTCCTCCCTAAATGTTTCCCTTTTCTTTTAAGTTTCTTTCTCTCACTGAGCACAATAGCATCATTAATGTCAATGGTACAAAATAGTCACTAATCCTTTACACCCCGTTCCAAAATTGACAAACTTAACCTTTATAAAATTGCCAATTTGAGAGAGAGAATCTCAGTCAGAGATGAGCTACAAACTCAGCACCTAAAATGAGAAATCTTGGTTTATCCCTCGGTATAAGTTATCCTGGGAGACATATAGCTCAAAAGGTAATGAAACAAATGGGGAACTGATCTGAAGACAAGTGTTTTCAAACCTGAGCTTGCTAGCTAAAACGTATTCATAGGATTTTTTTCACTGATTTCTTTAAAGTTTGGCATACCTGAAATTAGGATAAGCTACATTCGGATTTGTTTTTGACTGGTTCTTACGTCTGAGGTAATTTTATGAAAAAAATAGTGTACCGTATAGATATATTTGTCCTCCAGCTACAGAGCCCAGGAAACTAGGATTTGAATTCTCTTCCTTATACACCTCGATATTAACAAAATTATGCAAGAAGGATAGGGACTGCCAGCTGTTGCGATTGTGGTTGCTGATATATTTTAGGAGAAAATCCTATTTTCAATTGTAATTTCCAACTTATATCACTCCAGATAAATACTGGGCTGAAATCATATTGAATTAATTTTGGAAAATTTCTGATGACATTGTAAAGCTATAGCTGCTAATGAGGCCAGAAAATGTATGTATATTTGCATATTTGTGCATATTTTCTGATTATCCCTGGTCTTTTTTTGAAGCTCTGCTATCCCTTGGCTTTTGAGCTGTGCTGGGATTTTGGTAGAGGAAGGTGTCGCGGTGTTAGGAATGTGTTTCTTCCTGTTTTTGTAGGAACTGGGGTTAACGGCTGTGGATGAAGGGAGGGAAGCTGAACGGGTTTTTGAGTCAGGGCCTGGCCAAGCAAGGAAACTAGAGCTATGAGTCAGATGGGAGGCGACTGGGGCTGGCTGGACTCAGAAACTGGGTTAGGAACGGTTGGAGAGAGAAGACGAGATCACGGGGGATGTTAGTCTGTATGGCACATCTCCATCGTCAGAGCTGGGAAGGGTTTGGGGTGTCCGTGACATGGACCCAAGCACTCCAGGGCTAGTATATGGCGGTTACCTTCTCCTACCCTATACCTTGATATGGTCTTTCAACACACGATTTCCTACTGTTTTCTTCATCAAGCCCCTGCCTCATTCACTGCACCGAGTGGATGTTATTCGTCTGCTTCATTCTCATTATTCAGTGTAATGGGCCTACATCCTATTTACTGCTCACTATTCAAACCCTGTTCCAAAGACAGAATAATTAATTTCCTCATGGGCTGTTCCTCATGGGCACTCATCATTACAGCACTTCATAAATAGTAATTCATTCATTTTCACAACATTCATGCGAGAGGTAGGTTGGTGTTATTCCCATTTTTCAAAAGGGGAACTGAGGCAACCAGACTTTAACTAAGTCCACCATTCACAGTAATTATAGATGGCCGAGCTAAGTCGTGACACCACGGTTTGTCAGTGCGCTCGGTATTGCACAGCTACGTATATCGTCCGTGCACAGCTCAGATGTAGTTGTGAGTGGCACTTGGGAAGGAAGATTGCTGAAGTGTCAAGTCAAACACCCTCAAACATAGTAAGTGACCATAAATGAACAGCCTGGCCTTGGTGTTCCCACAGCATTGCAGATGAGGAAGAGGCAAGGACAGGACAGACCCCTCTGTGTAGAGCAACATTCAAATACGTCAAGGACGAAGCCCTCCTTTCTCTTCCTGCACACTTCTTCCCAATCCTCCAAACTTGCGATACATCACGTGCTGGGCTTTCTCTGCTACTGTTCCTAACTGATCATGAGATAAGTCCATCCACGTCATACTGAAGATAAACAAGAGGAGGGAAAATTAGGGCTGCATAAGTAATTTTAATTGTTCTTACGCCTTGAAAGCCTTATCACGTGATACCTACCTTTTAAAACTTTCTATGTGTGTACTATCCCGTATGCTTCTCTAAAAAGGCAATCTGAAAACCCCACAGAAGTCCCATCATGGTGGCTCAGCAGCTGGACTGAAATCTTTAGACTCACAGCGCTGACCTCAGCCACCCAAGCTAGGAGAAGGCTAACACTATCCTCTGCGCCTAAGGGGAATGGACTGGATTATGACACTTGCTTCGTGGGTGGTTTCATGGATGCATAAGGGATGACCCCAGATGCTTGGGGTCCATCCCAGGTCCTGGAGACAAGCAGCCAGTGGCCCCTTCCTTCACTTTCCAACCCTCCAACCTTGGCCCAGGGTTTCCCAGTCCTGTGACTGTATCCCAGTCCCCCTCCCTGCCCCACCAGCCTGTTTAAGCTTTTCTCATGGGGTTTCTAACCTGCAGCGCACTTTTTGCCCACCTCAGTTCCAGTTCTGGTTTCTCATCCCCTTGCTCCTCATCCTGGTTTCAGTCCTTCTCCTGTCCCATGAGGCAGTAAGTCACAAATCTGCTCCCCTGGACCCCTTTCCGGAGCTCCTTGTCCTTCCACACATGTTCTTCTCACCAAGCCAGGATGACAGTCTTTCTTCCATGCTCTCAAATCGTTGACATCTAATCTCAGGTTCCTATCTCCACGTTCCTGCAGTCCTGCACCCCGTGCCTAAATATGTACAACCACAGCATTCGGGGCAAGTTTTGCTCAGAGCCTGCAAGTTGGGGGCAGGCATGTGCTTGGTACAGACAGAGCCTTTGGAGGACGTTGCCGCCAAATTCCTGAGAAGTATCTACTGAATTTGAGTAAAGGCTAAGCATTTGGCCCAAGTCAGTCTGTTTTCACATTCTTGACATCAGGGTAGGTCCTCTTCTATGCCAAATGTAATGTCTGTGCTCCAAGGGATGGACATATTAGAGTTAATCGATTAAACGGTTGCAAAGATTTTTTTTTGATGTGGGCAAAAGAATATATTTTCTATAATCTTGTTCTTGGAAATTGCTGAACTATTTTCACTAAAATTTCAGAACAACAAATAAATCAAAGTGAGGCAGACATCCAGCATGGGGAATTTTAGTTGAACACTTAAAATCTGGCACAGTTATATGCAACTGAAAAAAGGATTTTATAATGGGAAGTGTCAAGCATTAAGTATAGGTGGCACTTCCAACTCTGCCTATAATATCGATTGGATTAGATGCCTGGTTCTGTTCCCAGGGCATTCTGGATTAAACCTACTGACTCACAGTGGACTAGGAAGAAGTTCTTATTTTTCTCAGGTTAATACATTCGTGTGGCATTCTTGTCCTTAAAAGAAAGAAGAAAAAAGCCATGTCATTTATCTAGAAGATTTATTTATTTACCGCTATTGGCAAGGAATGCATAGTTTGCTGACAATATGGAACGGATGATTGTGGCAACCAATTTTATGAGAGTCTTATAAAAAGAGAGGTTTAATAATAAAATGTTAACAATTATAATTTAAAAATGAGTCAGCTACAGAGAAAATAAGACAAAGGCAAAAAGAAAAAAGAAAAACCTTTCAGAGCAAAATGTTTTATTTCCATTTATTTCAAATGCTTTGCAGATGTGTGTGGGGCAAGTAGGAGGCTAATATATCTCACTTTAGCAGTACTAATTGTTTGCATTATCACAATAATCAAATGCAACCATATTAATCTCTGTGGTTATTAACTTGATTTTTACACATTAAGATTTAGATTTAATCCCCTGGGACGATCTATTAATGCTTTTAAAGTTGAAGGGTTTCAACAGTTTTAAGTTTTTTTTCCCCTCTTTTAGCTGCAGGCAGTAAAATTTGAACGTGTGTGGAGTTTTGTATTTTGCATTCCTGTGGGATTTTCAGAGACATTGCTGTCAAGGACCATGAATCATGTTAATACATAGCAACCTCTACAGCTATTAAAATGTCTGCAATAATGTGATTATTTTAAAACGGAAAAACTAATATCATATGTATTACTTAAAGATCAGCCTTTTTTTTTTTAAAATCATTGGGAAGGACTGCTTTTGGGAGGGGAGAATGGAAACAGTGGGAGTCGCTAAAATGCGAAATGTCTAATCCTCTGAGAAAAGAAACTTCAATTCCTTTTACAAAACACATCCTTACTGAGCTTATAGCCAATGAAGCATAAAAATGGCCAAAAAAAATTCAAGATCAATAAGCATGAAAAGCTATTTTATTTCTGTTTAGCCAAATTGTAGTTACGCCCACCTGCTGGAACAGTATCTGGTTTCATGCTTTCACGGTCACTGAGTGATGACACCCAAGCAGAAAACTGGGCATGGAGGTGTTTTTATGAGATGTCAATGTGGAATGTAGTGCTAGGATTGAATAATGGCATGAAATGGTTAAAAACCCAGTTTTGAAGGTGGATGTATCATCAGATACATCATTTACAAATTAGATAAACAAAAAAATATAGTAAAGTGACCTCATGAAAGGAAATGAGAAAGTGTCTTGGAGCGTATTACAGCTCTAGTCTTTAAATATTAAGTCCAAAGACAGAAACTGTAAGATGCTGGTTTTGACGAGAAAGAATATAGTTCCTCAGATCATGCATTTTGATTGTAGTTGATCGTGCATATCCATGCTGCCTTTCCTCAGTAAATCCTCCCTTGGCTATCTGTTTTGTTGGGCAGCCTTCAAGCAGCCACCCCTTGATTCCACACCTCAAGAGGGTGCAAAAGTATGAAAACTCCTACAGCCACTCTGTTATTTCTGTATCTGTGTTCCTGAAAGTACCACGGCCCCCTTCTCCAGCAAATGCTCTAGCACCTCAGGTTCTGCAAGAGTTTAGAGGTTTGTTCTTGAATGAAGCACCACAGAGAGCAAAAAGGTCCCTGACCCACACAGGAACCAAAAGACGCCATGGGTAGGATGTCGTCATCTTAATAGGTGGGAATTTAGCTAGTGTCAAGTGGTTGATTGGTATTTTCTACGGTGCTAAATGGGTCTGAACTATGGAGCTCTGGTCTTTCGGTACACAGGTGGCCAAATACGATGTGATATGTTGTACTGGGCCCTCAGAAGGGAATCGTCACAAAAGAAAGGGCTCAAATGCCCTTGTCCAAGGTCAGGTGGGCTCCTCAGACAAGCATTTTAGCAAGCTAGTTACTGGCACCACACCAAATAATTTTAGATTACGGAATATAGGCTCTCCATTAGCATTGTTTTAAATCGCACTTTCTGTTTTGTAAAATCAAAAAGGAAATTTCATGGGGAAAAGAAGTCTCGCATTCATGCAACATTAATGTTTAGGGAATAATGTGGTGTTTTGCCATGTTAAAAGAATTATTACAAACCCTTCATTGAGAAGCTCTAGAGATCTCATACTTTGGAAAAGAGACTTGATAATTGGATGTGGAGGAGGGGGAGGGAGATGTATGGGGAGGGTGTCACTTTTGGTGACAGCGATGAGCCTTTTTTTTGTTCTTGTGAAAAAAGACCCCGATCTGGCCAAATTGGAAGCCTTTGAAAAATGTGAGGAGCAGGTAGGTGCAGGTTAGCGGGGGGTAAGTGACTGGGGCTGAAGGTGGAGGGATTCACTCCCAGGCTCTTTGCTTCCTTGAGCTGAAGGGAGAGCACCATCAGCTCATGTACGTGCAGGCAGGAACGCTTGGAGGAGTCAAATGAAATGTGCACGTGTCGCTTCCAGCGAGTGCATCTTTTTACTGTCACGATTCTTTTTCATATTACCTGAGCACCCCGGAAACCTTAAATACTGTCAATAAATATGGACCAGCTCGCATCTCCCAAATCTCCACGGAGAGGTGATCTCCTTTCCCAGCGTTGCAAAAGTTGCGGTGATGCTCAACCCCCTCCCAGCTTCGCCAGCCCCCCTGCCCCCGGGAACAATGGGGCTGAGCAGCCGAGGCGCCAGGGTGAGAGGTCAGAGCATCCCACCGAGCTGCCAGATTTGGGGGCAGATCCCACGGCCTCTACCGCACTGAGCCAAAAGCAGGTCTTCTCTTGCCCCCTGCAATCCTGGCAGGGAATCTCGGCAAGAGGAGCCTCAGAGGGATTTCTTCCTCAAAATTCACCTTTCACAGCCTCTTTTTTTTCTTCTTCTTCTTTCTTTTTTCTTTTTCCACATAGAAAGGGACAAGACCGTATGGAAAATTAACGGCACTGGTTTACGGGTCACGTGTGTGAGAGGCTGTGAGCGTTTGTGCATGGGGTCATTGTTGGATTTTACAGCGGTTGCTTTTATCCTTGGAACTGAAGCTGCCACGTATTTTGAGATACCTGCTTATTTTGTAAAGCTAGAGGTCTGGGCAGAGGAACTGAGAGACTCTCTCGGCTCCAGTGGAATACCTTGGACTTGGAGAGCTGAACTGAGAGGCAGACCGAAAAAAAAAAAAGAAACAGAAAACATAAACATGTAAATGTGACATCTGCGATTCCACTTTACGGAGGGTTTTACATGTGTGAAAATAGCTCATTGTCTTGCGAAAGTGAGAACTTCGGGGTTGAAACCGATGACAGAAATTAAGGGGACTTAAAAAGGAAAAGCCCAGCTATAGAAATGAATTAAAAAGAAAAAAAAAAAAAAGGCTCTGCCAACGTTTTCCTGAATGATAGCAGAGATGTGTGCTAAAGAATAGGTGTTGACAGAAAAGAAACACAACCCTTTAATAAAAGAGGTGGGCAGGCAGACATATGAACTGCTGAAATTTTAGCATTTCGGAGTCCTGTGGGTAGAAAACACTGGAACACAGGAAAAACAAGTAGAAAAGATCTTAGGAAACCCTCACCTCCTAAAAATTTTGATCATTTTAGATGCCATTTCACTTGAGAAAAGAAACAATTTTATATATATA
>NW_009601214.1:0-27288 GCF_000690535.1 Cariama cristata | reverse complement strand
GAGTCACCTGGTCGTAGAAGGAGATTAGGCCTCAGGCTTGTCACATACATGTACCAAATTATCATTCAGAACAAGAACACAATGAGTTGCTGTTGCTCAGAGTGTTAGCTTACATTTTAGCATCCTTTAGTTGGAGGTGCTTTAATTTCCACTAAGTTGGTGGGTGTTTTTTGTAGTATCATAGAAATTATGATTTGTAAAAATCTATTGGATTGTGTAGCATCAGCCTGTGCTGTAACAGAAATTTTTTAGACTGATTTGAAAAAGTGAAATCTCAAATCAAGCAGCTTTTGCCTTTCACTTTACTAGACTGTGGGTTTTTTGTGTGAAAACTGTTTTTTTAATCTTTGAGGTTTTGTTTTACTTGATTCTTATATTTATCGTTCAAAGAGTTGTTGGGTATCTTAACTTTCTCTTTAGGTTTTGAAACAAAAGGGTTAAATCTTTGCTTTAGCCAGTACAAGGTTGCCTCTGCTAGCATAGATAAGGAGGACAGGAACCCCATTGTATGCAGGCCCTATTAGGCAAGGGAGACCAGTTCCCATCAGCCTTGAAGATAGTGGCCCAGGACAACTCAGCAGTTTCAGCCAAAGGTGAAAAATTTACTGTGAAGAAGACTGCTGCCTTCCTCCCAAAGACCCCTGCCTGCGACTCCAGGTGGGAGTACACAGGCGTAAGGGAGAAGGAACCTGTGATACTGAATTCTAATTACTAATTGTAGTATCCCTGCCTATTCCTGGAAATCTAATGAATATGTATACCTATATGGGATAAATACCTGGGCTTTTGCTCTCTGGGGTGTGCAAGTTTGGAGGAACTATCCCCCTTGCACCTGGCACCGAAATAAACATACCTGCTTTATAACTCTCCGAGTGGTAGAGTTTGTTTGTGCACGTCAGTTTTAAGCTCTCACCTTAAAGGTCGATATTGCAAAGCAAGGTATTTAACAAGAGCTGAAAACATTAGATATTGGAACACTTGAAACAGGGTTGAGAGATAATTTTCCTGACTTCAGGGGAACTTACAGTTATTACTACCAACTAAAGTAGTATGCATGTGTATTTTAGTACATAAAGAAGTTTTATTTAAAAAAATGTGTGCTTTCATGATATATTAAGTAGTATGTAAAACTGTCAGCTATTAGTGGATATTTTAAAGTTGTCATATTTTGAATTTTCTTGTGCTGATGAAATGAGATAATTGATGAGGCAATTTGTGGTACAGCATAAATATATATCATTCATTAGATAAAAATGGTTGCTGAGGAATTATACCATATTTAGTAGCATTAACTTTTTTGCCCTTTATATAATGGTATAAAAATGCTTCTGGAATGAAAATGGGTCTTTCCTTGAAATATATCCTCCATTAATATTGCTTGTAATTTCTGTTATGTATCACCAATTATATCCTGGCACTTTGCCTGTCATAGTGGATATGCTGTTACAGTTGCAAAACCATTTCATCTAGAAGACCTGGTGGCCTGGAACAGTGCATTACGTCTACAGCAGAGAGAGAATCTAGGGAGAAATGCAATTTTCCAGAAACTCTTGCTAATGGAGGTTGGATGCCTACCAGAAATGATGCTAAGGAGATCTGAGGTATGAAAGAGACAGAGAGAGAGAGACCTTCTGCTCAGTTGCCATTCAAGCTGTAACCTGCTATGACAGTTGTCAACATTGCCCTTTCTGATTTCTCCCAGTTGTATTCCATTTATTATAAACACTTCAAAGAGATGCCTGTTGAGGAATCCAGAGGAGAGTCACTGCAGGAGTCCAGCTAACAGATTTAGTCAAAAGTGTCCTTGCCCCCTGCTATGAGCAATAATTTAATGAGCACTTCACAAGAACAATATCAAAATAAGTGTGCACCTTGCTTTCAGTGGAGGGAACAGGTGAGAAGAGTGGGCTTCCAAAATGCATCCTGTGTTTTTGCAGCTGGGAACTGGGCCCACCGATTTTGCGTTGTTACAGTGAGCAGAGAGCAGAAGTTAAAAGCTTGACCTGTTATACAGGATCCATAGTGTTTGAAAGCAGACAAACGCTGTAAGGTTTTCTTACCGGCTCCTCAAAGATCTTTTTCTTTTTCTTTTTTTTCTCTGAAAATGAAAGAGATGTGAGAAGGTCTGTACCTAAGCAGTTTTGTGTAATTTTGAAGGGAAGATGCATATTACTAAGGCAATAGGCAAAGAGTAATGTACAAATCTCAAAACTGTTTTGTGGAATGTTAGGCAAAAAATAAGTGGAATAAACTAATAGAAAGGCTTGCAGAATGTGGGATAGAGCTTTAAGTATGGTTAGTAATTCTGCTGGTGGAATATCTGAGTGGCTTACGCTGACTGGTTTAGAGACAGGATCCTTGTGCCCTCTACCAGTACCTTGTGCCCTCTTGCAACTCCATTTTGCTAGAGTGGAAAAAAATGTATAGTAAAAAAATCACAAAACATTCTTTAGAAAAAAAAAACCCACAAATTCCTGTCTGAGAGCAGGTGAGCATGACTGTCTGTGGTACTTGTTTGGGGGAGCAATGTTGGCCCTTCTTTTAAAAAGACACTTCTGAAAAGTACATTTTAACTTCAGTTGAAGCAGTGGGGCTTTATGATGCAGTAATTTTCCAAATATTGCACAGTAGCTGTTCATGGTATCTCCTCCAAACTGGGGTAAAACAGTTAAATTACTACTAAATGCAATGCACAAAGTGCATGTGTGCACAGCAGAATCATCCACTGGAGTACCAAGAAAACAGCATTACCTGGTGAAGGGCTACGTAGTTTTGCAAAGTGAAGGTATTTACCTGCAGAAATAGTTATTTATTTACACGTCTAGTTAACTGTCTAAAATAGACAGATGTAAATACCTGGCACACATTTCACAGACACAGACTTGATTATTTAACTTTTGAGCCACAAAATTATCCTCTTATTAATGTCCTATACACTCATTATAGATCAGTGCCTGTCTTTTAGATTACTAACTAGAGTTTACAAAATGTGTTGTTCTATGATCCTAATTTAGTTTCTTTTCAAAGAGAAACTGTAGGAGGCCATCACCAGTACACTAATATGGGGCAAGCTGTTACTAATATCAAATCAGAACTTGGTAAAACACAGTGTTGGAGATACAAGTCTGTTATTAAAGTCGGGTTACACCAGTGCATTTCTGTCAATGAAAAGGTGAATAGTTCACTCAGGATTACTAGTGCAGTTTCTCATAATTAGCCTACAGCATGTTGAATGTCAGTTCGTTATGTCTTTAGACTATTTATGCCCCAGGAGCCTGAAAATTCAGTTTAACATATATAATGGGCCCCCCTGTAATATCCTGCCTTGTTTGTTTCCTGTTTTTTCTTTTTCTTCCGACGAAGAAAGAAATTTCTTCTTTAGTTACTTACCAAAAAGCCTCTTTTTATGCCAAACAGCATTATTGAAATGAACTTGATCAGTCTCATTTTCTTACTTTTTCTGGGTCCTACTATGACTTTTCAGCTTCACAGAGAACAGACAGCTGGCTTTGTAGCTTGTAGGAGTGTGGATATCACTGAGGTCTAGATAACATTAATGTGACTGCGAGTTAATTTGCTTGTCTACGTGCTCTGCATTGTGGGGTGCATCTTTAGGTTTAACAGTTGTGCTGGAAAAGCAGTCTGCCTTCAGAGCTGTGTAGTATGAATAAGAGGATTCACAGCTAGAGTAATTTCTAACTGATGCCGTTAAACCTTGATTTAGGATATTTCTGCACAGCTTGGCCCATGCTCACAAAACGAAACCGGTGGTCTGTTCTGAGATCATAGGCAGTGATTAAACGTTTATAGGTAACCATTGTATGCTATGGTATTGCTGCTGCCCAGAGGCAAAGCATTGTAATGCAGATTCCGTGTAGCTGCTGCAAGAACTCTAAAACAAAAGGGGACGAAGATTCTCTTCCGCAGTGCTGGCTCCTGGCTGTTCTCAAAACTACATGTATTTCTCTTCTATTCTTCTTTATTCTAGTAGGAGGCAGGGGAGAAGTAAGTGGAGGCTGCTAATAATGCTTCAAAAACTGCATCTTCCATCCTTTGTCTGTCCTTTGCATCTGACCTCAGTTTAAAGTTTACTCTTGTCTATGTTAGGCTATCCTGCTTTTGTAAACTGGTTTATGCAATTAAATTCTGTAAACCTAATGCAAGTATGTAGCTATACTGGTCGTGATGGCTCAGTTGCAAGATAGATAGATTAATTAGAATGTCTGCTTGTAGAGGCCCACAATTTGTTAAAGAAATGGATATAGACATTTGGTCCCCCCTGCCATATCTGTGATCTCTTTAGGTGTATATATGACAATCGTGTTTAAAACAGGAGGTATCTTGTTTGTTTTTAGGTGATTATAAGAAATGATTTCTTTACTGCCAGCAGCAGCTGATATTATTCAAGAGTTCTGTGTTTTGCTTTGTTTGTATTTATTTGCATACCAGAGACTACTGTTTGCATAATATGACCACTTTTAGTTTAAGTCCCTGTATGGCTGATTGCACACACATCACAACGTGGTGGGTTTTTTTATGTTATGTTGAGATCCAGTTCAGGTTTCTGTCTTGCGAAGTGTTGACTTGTAAATGTTTGCTGTATCTGAAGAAAATAGTAGGGTCATAGCAACATTCTTTTGATGCTAAGTGTCATAATTGCTATGCTGTGAATTTCCTGATGCTGGCAGGTTGGTGGAAGAGGGAGAGAGAAAGGGACTTAAAGGACGTAGCTAATCACATCTTCGTTATGCACATGTAGCAGTTCAGATAAACAAGTGCTAGTTTACTGCAACAAATGGCACTGAGAAAAGAAAAATGGTTGTCTGCTAAAGTCTTTTAGAGGAAGAAATTCTAAGATGAGATCCTGTGGGACATACAGAAAATACTTAAACCTGTTTTAGTCTGTATTTACTGCTACAACATTGGAATTAGACTTCTAAAATAACTTGTAAGCATGTATACAATGTTCTCAAAGAGGACTTTTATGATGAAATTGTATAACCTGTGATATGATTAGCTAGTGCCACACTTGGGCCTAATAATTAATGTGATTTAAAAAGAAATACCTGCTGGGAAGGCACCTACTGGAGGGGTAATTATGCATTGGTAAGTTCTTAATTCACATGCAGACGAATAAGTATGTCTGAAAGCTGAGTCTGACCTTTTCTCTGAAAAGGCTTGGGGTATTCAGCTGGTTTCTTTGAGGAAAATGTGGTCTGATTGGCTCCTGTATCAGATAAATGGCACCATCTCATAAAAGAAGTGCTGCTGCTATCCTTACTGGTCTTTGTATTTTACATGGAATTTAGCTGCCCTAAGAATTCCTTGAGTGGTAACCGTGTTTCACAAGTGCTTGACTCATCAGCATTTGAAAAAGGGTGGCAGTACATTGTTGTTGACCAAAAAAAAAGCAATTAAAGGCAACATCTTGTTTTAATGCAGTGTTTTGAAAACGGGGATGACCTTTGAAAGTTGTATGTCTTTTTATTAGCTTATGACAGAATCTGTACAAGCCTGATTTGTCACAGTGCAGTGTCGTCTGTTGAGGAGAATTGTGGAAACACTTGCTGTTGCTTATCTTGCTCTTTTTAATCTTTCTTGTTTCTTCCTGTTTTTGTGTTTACCCTTTCGTTCAACATAGACACCTTAAGCTTTACCTACTGGGAGGAAAAATGACGAAGACGTGCAAAACCACATCTGTATGAACATCAGCATGTCAGAAAAACGTTTGTATCGGAGGAGGATTAATGTCTCTTTTTCTAGGCCCTGGGGAAAAGGAAAAGGAGAGATTGAGCAACTGCAATATGTAGAAAATTAAATGAGGACCTTCACTGATAGTGATACTATGAAGCGCAGGTGTGGCTTAAGGGTTAGGGCAGGGGATTATGAATTAGGTCTCCTAGAGGCATATGAGTTTCTTCAGTTGACTTATTCTTGACTTTAGGTAACTTTTTTGTAGCTCAGTTTACTTGACTATATAATAATATTGGGGGGTTATTTTGTGTGGATGTGGAGGGAATTGATTGTTTGCAAAATGCTTTGAAACCTCAGATAGAGCCAAGTGATTCTTACTGGATGTGGTTGGCAACATTTTTATACTTGTGTTCTGCTGAGAAATGGCAAGGACAGGTAAAAAGCAACGGCTTTCAAACCTAGATTTCGCTACCTTGCAATGTGTGTAATCGTTTACCGTGGCGTAAAATGAGTATAAAAATGCTACTGAACTAGAAGAAAACATCATTTTATGCTCATTTTATCCAGGTACAGATCACTACACGATGATCAAGACAGCAGCACATCAGGCTTTTGTGATAGATACAGGATACCCATGCTGGACAGGATGTGCTGCTATGCCCGCAAATTCCCCAGAGAAACTTTCTCCTCAAAGACATTTCTCATGGGAAGTTTCTAAGCAATCAGGCAACAACTTTCCTCTTTCTGTAGTCTGCCTCAGTGATGGCTTGAGACCACGTCCTGAAGGTGGAGCAGGAGAATATGGCATAACTGCTGAGCTAATGTGCCTGAATTAGCACTGGCTGTGAACCTAATTTATTGACTTCTAGTTGTGTGCCATACCTGGTGGAGATAAGAGCCAGATTAGGGTCTATGCACTGTCTTGTCTTGAACAGTAAACCTGTGCTTTCCATTGCTTGTGGAGCTCAAGACCCTCTTTTCTAAGTGAAATGACTCTAAAAATGTGGCCTAACAGAAGAGGCAATGCTTTCGTGCATCCCCTTCATTGCATACCACATTGCATAATGATGTGGGAATAAACTAATTACGTTCTTTTATCAGCTAGAATCCTTAAATCAGGTTGGACTCAATGTAGCATGGCTGGAAACAGGCCCAGAGTGTTGGAAGGCTACAGAGTTATGAGAATCTAGAGAAGAAACCAGTTTTCTGAAATATCAGTCCTACATATTTATTTTTTGGAGGGTGGGGTTGGTTGAGTGTTTTGTTGGTTTCCCCCCCCCCCCCCCGGTTGTAGCATATTGTCTATGTGTAGTGATCTTTTTCTATAAACTGTGAAGAGATGGCTCCAGATATGTGGAAAATAGCCTATGACATGAAGTTTTAACTCTTCAGTAGCATTAACAATAGCATCTGTGATTTTAAAAATTAAAAATCCTTCAGTATAAGAGGTTGTTAAGGACAAACTGTCTCAAGCTAAAGTCATAGTGCATTCTTTAGGGAATGCAAATTTCAAAAGCTTGCCAGGTGTATTTCAACCCAATAGTCAATATTTAGAGCAGATGCCTATTCTATAATTGATTGTGGGTTTTTTAATGACAAATAGTAGAACTGCGTTGGGAGCAAGACGGGTGATGGACACTGATCAAAGCACTGGTATTTACATATGTCTTCTCTGTAAAGAACCCTTTGAAGTTAGACTGCTTGCTGATTCATTCACCTCTTTCCTTAGAAGGCAGCTTGGAGAGTGGCAGTGTTTAATTTGTGAGTGAACAATATTTTATTTGGTTATGACCAGGTCTCAAACATGATAGGATCCCAGCCCTGGAAGTCAGATTTCTCTGGCCCATAGCTGACTATGGTTGACTGCTCTCTGCTGTGATTCGGTGAACCATATCAGTATTGATCAGAATAAAAATGCTTTCAAGTCTGTGATCTCTGACCGTGGTGCAGAATAACTTTTATTTTAGCCAAATTGTGCTTGGGTGGCTTGCTGAAAAAGTTTTCCTGTCTGGTGTTTTTTTTTTTTTTAAATCTTGCTTTTGTATGGTATCTGGAAACATAGCCTATCTGTTATTTGCATAAATGGGCAGGCGTAGTTTTATCAAGCACTCTTAGGTATGGTAGTAAGAAATTCACCTTTTCTTCAAGAAGTAGTATTAGGTCTGACTCAGATGGAGTTAATTTTCCCTATATCAGCCCTCACAGTGCTGTGCTTTGTATTGGTAGTTAGAAAGGTGTTGATAACACACCAGTGTTTTGGCTACTGCTGAGCAGTGCTCCCACAGCATCAAGGCTCTCTCTCCAACATTCCCTCCTCACCAGTCGGGGTGTGCAAGATCTTGGGAGGGGACACAGCAAGGACAACTGACCCAAACTGACCAAAGGGATATTCCATACCATATGATGTCTGCTCAGCAATAAAAGCTGAGAGCAAGGAGGTGGGGAGGGAGCATTTGTTATTACAGTGTTTGTTTTCTGGAGCAACTGCTATGCATACTGAAGCCCTGCTTCCCGGGAAGTGTCTGGACATCGCTTGCTGATGGGAAGTACAGAATAAATATTTTGTTTTCCTTTGCTTTCACATACAGTCTTTGCTTTTGCTATATTAAACCACCTCTACCTTGGTCCATGAGGTTTTTTCCATTGTATTTTCTTCCCCAGGGTCCTGCTGAGGAAAGGAGTGATAGAGCAGCTTGGTGGGCCCCTGGCATCCAGCCAAGGTCAACCCACCACAGTCATCAGTGCCCAGTAGTCCATACTCTACTCTGTAAGGATGTTTTGGAAAATTCTATTGAAAGAAAAAGATTGCACTTGTGGACATGGTTTTTAGTATCTTTGGAAAACTACACATGCCAAAATGACCTCTTGTGAATGTTGGCATGGAGAGAAAGGAAAAAAGTTTGTTACAGAGTGCGAATCCCCACAGTGCGATGCTTAGAGGGGTACAATGTAGTGTTTAAGGAGATGTTTCATGGATCACCTCATTCTCTGGGGTAGCAGGTTAACCAGTGAAAGTCAGAATCAGATTTTGAGGTGATCAGTGAAGCTTTCTGCCTGTGTATGAGAGCAGTGTGTGGCTTCATAATTTCACTTACCTGTGCTGCAGTGTTACTGCCTGGGTTACAACTGCACAATTTTTTAGTGGCAGACAGTGAGATGACAAGTTTAAATAGGGATGTGAGGGTTGATTATGAAAATGTGCTCCTGTGGAAATTGAAAATTTGGATAGTGAGAAGTCCTCAGACAGAAAATGGTTGTCAGTAGCTACAGGGATGTTTCAGAAATCACCTGTGCCATGTTTAATGAATCTCTCTGAGCTTTCTGTCTGGGAAGATCAGACCTAAAAAAATAGAATAACTAAAAATAGGAAGATGAATAGTCAGGGAAAACCTACTCTAGTTGTTCAGATAAAGTTTTGTGACTAATTTATTTTATTTCTTCAACAGCTGTAAAGGAGCAGTTTGGGAATCTGCTAGGCCAATTAAGATGCAAGTGTGTACACGTTCAATCTGTATTTTAATGGTGTATGGTTAGCTATGTTATATTGATATATGACCAAATTATTTTTCTTTTGTTTTTCATTTTAAGAAAGTCTAACAGATTGGACCCAGTAGAGTTTTACTTATGTGTTTAAAAAATAATGGAAAAGATATCTATTTAAAACAAGCAACATGTCTATATTAACAAAAAAAAATGGGATCAGTTATTTAAGGGTGAGATAATCTACAGATAGATACAGGACTTACTATTAAAATAGCAAAGCTAAACAAAACACTGTCCTTACTGAAGCATTGGCAATCTCTAAACAAATTGTAATTTTCTCTTGGTTCCCTATCAAAATATGAGTTCTTTTCTAAGCAGTGTGCTACATGGTTTACGGCGCACAAGTCATAGCAGCAACCTTCTTGCTGTAGAGCAGAAATCTGTTTTTTACAGCCCTAAGTAAATGGCAACTATAGACAACAGTAGAACAGGCAAGGGTAGTCATTTTTTTCCAACAAGAATGACTTTTTAACTGTATACTAATTAAAAAATATGCTTTCATATAATACTAATGCTGGAAGGTTTTTTGGCCAATAGATGGAAGGGGATTATAAATGAATGTGAATGAAACTATTACAGGCCATTATTAACATATCTATGACAAAGTATGTATTGGTGTAACTGTACTGTATATACACCGGATTTTTTTTCAAAAGCTTCTTTGGCTTTGTAGAAGTGTAATGGTCTGTGCGCACTGCTAGTAGAGAATCTTATCCTTAGGTAAGCAGTTCATTTCACAAGAAGTGAAGTAGTCAGTTATGTATGTGGATGTGACATAAATACATATCTTTTCAATATATGGGATTCTCTAATGAGACATACAAAATTTCACTGTTTTATTTTTTTCTGCTTTAAAAATGATTGTGAGGGGATCTTACCTCCTTACGTTTCTTCACTATTAATTGTTTTGTTTTCTTCTAAGGGTAGTAAGCTAGGAGATGCATACTGCATATCATGCTGTGTTTTCAGTAGTCATTTTGAGATGATCTCCAGACAGTAAGGTCAGACAAAAAGTGTATGCCAAATGGGCCAGACAGAAAGAAGCTGGTCAAATGAATTAAAAATAGAATAAACAGATAAATATTGCAAACTTGTAAAGTGGTTGGGTTTAATCTCTCAAACTTATTTATATTGCTCCTCTTCTCACATACGAAGTTGCTTTTGAACTAGCAGGCATACTGCACATTATATGAACTTTCCATTAAGGCATCAGTTAAGATTTATTCCTAAATATTAAAAATATCATATGTTTGTAACTTTATAATCTTACACATTAAAGATGATTTTTTCATGAGATTTTTGTGTCCAAATATCTACATTATTTTGCATTTAATGAGCATCTCATATTGTTGGAATTTTAGCAAAAAACAGTATTTCACTTGTGCTTTGCATCGCTTGATTGAAAGATGTGCTCAAACATTTCTTAATTGGTTAATCTGGAAATCTCACACTTTTTAGTGAGGAATAAGCATTCCTATTTAAACATTTCATCTACCTCATACTCGGAAAAATGTGATGTACATAAACAAAAAAATTGGATTTTTCTCTGACTCTGCATATCTAGGAAGCATGCATAGCAAACAGTGTTTAGATGAAATTTAGCTTTGAAATATAGCCATCCACCTACCTATTTTTTATATTTTTTTTCTTTGTGGCTATGGTACTAAAGCAGCTTCAACTATTACTCAATTTGCAAATTTACAGAATCTGATATCTGTCACCCAAGCCTCACTGTGAGTGCCACCTTATATGGTAGTGTGAGTTTTACTGCACAAAGAGCATCCCTGGTCATTCTCTCATGTTGTATATCTGAACACGTTGAGAGAATTTCTTCCCAAGGAGTTAATTTAAGTATCTAGATTCTGAAAGTATACATTGATCAGCATCCCATCAGAGAAAATAGCCTAATTGCGATATTTTCACATGGTCTGCATAAATGAAACACCCACAGCAGTATAACTCAGTTTGGATGTGTGTTCAACCCTTAGCTACTGCAGATGAGGTTATCCTGGAATGCTCTTTTTGCAAGTAGTCTCCTGCTTCTGTTCCTCTATAGTCTACTGCCTCTGCTGCAATGACTCCTTTTGCCATGATTTTTTTTTTCAATAAGTAGGTTATCTGAAGTGCTGGTTGTAAGGAAAATCATATATTTTTAAGATAAGGGGTTCATAAACTGTAAAATACTGCATCATTCAAGCAGTTGCGTTGGTTTTCTTTTAAATATACATGAACTTATTTCTCAGAGGATAAATTAAATACTCTGCTATGGAAGTGCAGAAGAAAACATATGATATATATTGTTTACAACCCTTACAAGCGTGGTGCCTCTATCTTGACAAAGAGAAACTTTCTCTAAACAGGATTCCATTCCTGTTCCTTTCCTTACTAAATTCTGGTTTGACACATTTATTCTCCCTTCTGGATCAGAGTTAGATTTTACATAAAATGAAACAGATTTATATTTATAGGTTAAATGAAGATAGACCTGTCTGGAGTTTCAACTTTTAAGACTAGTCAGAGTGAATATACAGCAGAATCTGCTTCTCTTGAATTCTAGCAGTGCTACAAAAGAGTAACAATTCATTTTGAAACTGGAGCGCTAAAGTATCTTTAAAGTTCATATTTTATTTGATTTGACGAAGGTAAAGAGTGCTTTGCTTGCAAGCTCATGCCAGCTTCTCTTTCCTCTTATAGAGCAGAAACCTAAGTGGTTAAACATTACCAGTTGCCACAGTTTATTCTTTATGAACAATAAGATCTATAGCACTGAACAGTGGAATGAATCTCTCTCTTACCTTGAATGTAGGACACTAAGACTCTATGCTATAAATCTTAGACCAACAGCATTCAAACATACTGTTATAAACTGACTCATCGTCATTAGATGATGAGTCTAGCATAAGGTTTATGAAGACACATGAGTATGGCAAAAGCTGTAAACTGCTCAGTTTCCTTAGGTGAGAAGAGGATGCATTTCAAGAAGGGTCTGATCTCCCCACCAAATGGTGTTTATTTTAGATTCCACTAGTACAATAATTCATTCCATTGTCATTATAATGTCACTTTTAAGGATAATATTTTATCTGAAGTGGTTAGCATTCAGGAAACTTTCCTAATTGCTTAAGTTTTTAGAGATGGATGTTCTGCTATGGAATTGAATATGAAGAAATTTGAGAAGTGAGTGTTTGCTTGTTTTTACTGGAATCCACCACTTCATACAAAATCCACCTATTGTGCTATTCCACAGTTGTGTAAGTGTGAGCGCCCAGCATATGGTCTAGGGACTTTCTGGAGTGCAGTAAAATTTTTCTTCTCTCTGATCATGCTTGCATCAGTTTGACTTTTGATGTTCAGCAAGTTTTTGAAATCTTAGAAACCTAGTCTGAGGAAGGAGAAGGTAGAAGAGCAAAAGTTTGAGTGAGATAGGAGACAGAGGAGCCACAATAGAACTGGTAGAACATATTAAATATTTTATAGCAATGTCTTGATTGTCATACACTCACTCTTTTACAGGTTTTCCTGTAAGCAGCTCTTGATGTGCAAAAAGTTGGGAATGTGTGTCCGTTAACTTGCTCATATTCATAATGGGACACAGATGCAGTTTCTCAAAGACAAAAGTCATGAAGGTTTGAATACTTTTCTGCTGTTGTTGGTAGCAGAAACTCCAGCGAGGCAGAAAATAGGGAGTTATGACTGTTGCTGTCTACCACAAACACACCTGTATGACAAGGTACTTACACTTGAAATGTATACTTCTATTTCTTCTTGACCGATTTATCTCTTCTTTAGAGCACAATCACTTTTTAAACTTCTTTTCTCATTTATTAACTTGATCAATTAACTACTTTACATTTCAAAACATAGCTTTGAAGATAGAGAAGTTTTAATTGTCTGTGGAAGTCAAAAGCTGAGGAAGTACTGAATATTAAATATTGAATGTAGTGTTGTTCTGGCATACTGGAGCTAGAAATCTTATTCTTGTTTTCCTCATGAAAGATTAGTAATCTACAGTTAGTACATTAGTAATCTACTGGATTTTTGTCACCTCCTGCCTTTTAAATAAGGTCAGAACTGGTCTGTGTGGGTGTATAATTTCTTCAGTGGAAGGTTCATGTGTGACTAATGTGAGCCTTAGAAACAGAAGTTTAGACAGAACAGCTTAAAACCAAAAATGTGTATTAAGCTAATAGCCTAGTCTGGTAAAGAGAGGGTTTTTTTTGTCAATCAGGACTGGTGCTTTCAGATGGATTGTTAATTCATTTTTAGCAGGTAACTACCCATGCAGTATTGTGGTTAAAGTTCCCAAAATGCATCTTGCCCTGCCCAAGTTCCTTTTAAAGTTACAGTTGGTATTTCATTTACTGTGATTTAAAAACAAACAAACAAAAATAAAAAAGCAACTCTCCCAATTTTTTTCCTTGTCTAGAATCCTATTCCTAGCATAAGAATCCAGTGACAACAAAAGGTGACAGTCAATATTCATGTAAACAGTTTCACAGGGGCAAGACTAGTATGAATACTTGGGAAAAGAGGAGCCGTCCAAGCGACAGTGTGTAGAAAAACCATAAATTCTATGAAGGAAAAGTGAGGAAAGCTTTTATATTGCTGGGCTACCTCATCTGTTACTCTCCACCCTTCTTAGGCAGGGTGTCAGAACAATTTATTTCTAGAAATTTATGGTTAGTAGATTGAGATGCTTCAAGATTCTTTCTGGAACAGATTTACTTAAATCTTAAGCCATAACCTTGTAATCAAAATCACAGAGATGGGAGCTGGAGGAAATACGTCTTGAAGAGGTTTTTTCAGATAGTGAAATGGAGTCACTGTTTATTAAAAAAAAAAAAAAACCACAAAAACAAAAAAACCACAAAACCAAAACCAAATCAGGATTGTTAACCTATTCCTTGACAAAACTGCATGCTTTACTTCAGGAGCTGTGAATACACACCTCGATTCCTTGCAGAGCACAAAGTTAAGTGACTGAGGTATTGCTGGGGTAGACTCTTTGCTCCAGCTGCTTCTGGAGATGAACTGTATGTTCTTACGAATTTTTATCTAAAATATCTTTTTCCATCTTTAGCTGTTAGCTGCTTTCCAAGAAATTCATCTGCTTTTTTTATCAGACTGAAAGCTTATGAGACCCTATTTGGTATTAACCATTAAGATGTCTTACACAAATAATCAATTTTATTGCAGTAAATTCTATGAAAATAATTATTTGCTTTCTGGAAGGAGAAACAGTTTCTTCTGTATCATCCCTTTATGTTAGTTGCAAAGAAGAAACTATTATACATTAAAAATTCATGACTCCAAGAATTTTTCCACTTTTTTTTCTGCTGAAGATAATTAGAATTCATGTAACCAGACCTACTGTGAAAACAGTGTAAAGTCTGAATAACACAAATCTGCTTTTACAATAACAACATTGTTGCATATATAAAAGCTGAGGTCTTCATTTTAATATTAAAAAGCAGAAAATAACCACCAGGTATTAACGTTCCCAAAGGGCTGTTGGTAATGGTTTCTAATAAAGCAAATGACTATGTATGTAAACCCATACTTTCCCTTTGCACATTAGGCAGTGAATGGGAAGTGTTAGCTTGGAAGGATTTATTGCTCAGCAGTTCACATGGTAAACACAGGTAAGGATTTGATTAAACAGCTTAAGACAATGTTTCCTAAAGCCGGTAACCTCCTTAGCTCTTTTGCATGGTTTTCTGAAAGGCTATGCATTATCTTTGCAAAAAGATTGCTTCTGACAGCAATGTTCTTCATATTACAGCATTGTCAAAACAGGTATATACATAAGGACACGAAACAGCTGAAATACATCGCTTGCTGAACATATTGCTGGGCATGCTCAATCTGGCTATGCAACCGCGTAGCAAACCTCAAGGCAGTTACACAACAGATGTAGTGACTTTGGGCAGTGAATCTATACTGTTGAAATTATTTTTTTTGAAAATAACTTTTAGTGAGGCTTGAAATATGCCGCTCATATTTTGGGTAAGAAGCAGAAATTCATCTTATTCACATGAATTCACATTCAACTTTTGTGTTTTGACCAACATCAAGCTTTGTACATCCTAAATGGTGGTGGAAGGTATAAAAAAGAAAAAAGAGAAAGTAGCCTTTCTTTTATTCAGTTTCTGATTTGATTTCATAACTTAACCTTGTGGTCATTGAATCACATATTTACAGCATGGCTGCTTGAGGAGTTGCATACATCATTGTGCTGATTAGACAACAGAGAAAGGACTGAGTTAGCATAATTGTCATACACCATTCAGGTATTTATTCTTCCTTACTGAAGTGAAGATGGAAATCTGTTTTTCATCAATAATAGAGGAGGGACTTGTTTTAGATATCTCTGAACCACTTCTGATTGTCCACACTCAGCTGGGAATCTGGACCTTGTGTACATTCATTCTATTTGTATCACAAAACTTGACTATGTCACTTGAATGTGTTGTCTTTAACTTCTGCTCCAGGAAAAACATCTTAACATTATTATAGTCAGGTTTAATAGCCAGCAGAGAGATAAAATTCTAAGACCAACTTATCTTGACAGAAACTTTTGAACATTTGCTAGACATGTTTGGATTAGTAGGCCAATTCTTTTCTCTCTAGGAGAGTAATAATAATTAACAATATATGTAGACATGAAATGGACTTTGGCACTATAGGCTTTTGCAGTGTCTCTTAGCCCAATTTAAAAGTTGTCTAACTTGGAAATACTTTATTTTGCACTGTGGATCCTTATCTCAGGCCTGTAGAGGCACGTGTGTGAACATTAAATGTCTGGATTTCTGAATGCCCAAAACACTCTTCTAATCTGTGCCTTGATCTTTTTGTGCTTCAGTTCACAGGTCTGTAGTATCAATAGCAGTAACAACCCTGGGTTGTTTTGAAGCATAGTTAAGGGACAGATTCTCTGGGGAAGACAGAGAAAGTATGGATTACTCATTACTAGACAGGATCTGTGTGCCCTGCTTTACATGTAGAGAAACAACCTGTGTTCTTCCTTGGATCTGATTGACTTGGGAACTGCAACAGCAAAAATAGACACTGTACCCTAAGTGATGCTGTTTCTACTGCTGCAGTGCAGACCCTTCTGTATTGCAGACACCCATTCCCATTTCCCTTCTCACCTCTGTCATATCCAGGCAAAAATAGTTGAACCACCTGGTGCAGCATATCTGCAGGAATCAATTTTCATTTCCTGCCAGCACGTGAGCATCCGCTTGCAAGGTGAGTCAGGGAAAGCCAACTGCTCCTCTGTTGGAAGCAGTCCATGGATTACAAAGCATTACTGCTGTGTTGTGGAGTTGGGGGAGGGGGGTTATAGAAGTGTAAAAATGTCTGGTTTGCAAGCAATGTTACTGTAGTTAGCAAAAAGTTATACCAGAGTGCAAAAGAGGGATTTGTATCACTGACTTTCCAGCCTGTGAAGTGTATTGTGCTTTACTACATAAGAATGGAGAGTACGGTACAGCCACCTGTCAGCAGCCTGCTACTCCACGCAAGAGTAGCTTGTAGAGTCAGTATTCATCTGTGGAAACATCTGTGTAACTAAACTAAATGTTGAAGAGCATGACAGTTCACATGATAGTAGAAAGCTTCAAATATACTTTTAGAGATTTGATTATCACAAGGTTTTCCCAAACTTGGCTACGTAACTCACCAGGCATTGATAAGTGTGTATGCCAAATACATTAAGAACTGTTATACTGAAGTTAGGATAGAAGGAGAAAGAAGTAATCTCTTTAAAGATACTTTCTTGTAAATACACATCATCCTCACCTTCTGCTCAAATGGGAATTATGTGGCTTTCTACTTTCTGTTGCTAGTTGCAATTAAAAAAAAGTATATGATTTGTGGTATAAATAAATATTTAAAGTAATTCTGTTTCTTCTTACAAATAAAAGTGTTGTCAAGTAAAAAATGTACTCTAATTGCATTAACTTGTAGGTGGTGCATACTCTCATTGTATCAGTATTAGATGAAGTATTGGTATGGTCTGTATGAGAATACCAATATATATGATGTGTTATTGCAATATGTTGGTTTTTGCAGAATGTAATTTTCTATAAAATGCCTACAGATGTTTTAAAAACAAACATGATTATTAGAACACATGCTTTTCTGAAGGTTAAAAGTGCATACAACTGTTGGGCCTTGATTTTTTTCTCTTTTAAAACACATTTTTAAGGGATTGTGAAAGTCTTACATTAAGGATTAAACAGCTTAATAAAAAAAAACAACCAGATTTTGTCTAAGATCATGAATTCTAACTTTCTCTTATGTATCAAATTCAGCTGGGAAGCTAGTGAATATGAACAGATGTGAGAAGTTCTGTGCTGCTCTAAAGTTTTGTTGAGAACTTTCAATAGGAGGCCATTTAGGAGAAAGGCTACATGATTATTCATTTATTGCCATTTTTCTATCATATTACAAGGATACTATTCATGTCACAACTCAATTTCTACTATTTACATTTTAACCTCTGAATATAGTCAGTTTTGCTATTGAAAAAAGAACTGCATAGTGTTCCAGTAACGTGTCTGCTAACATAGTCGCTTGGTTTTGATGAATGGACTCAGTCTAAAGGATTCACTACTATGATGTGTGATACCTCAAACAAACAGAAATAGGTTTTTCATCAACACATTGGAAGGAATCATTTATATTGTCACATATGAATGACTTGCTCAGAATGTTGTATTTGCTCTGTCATACTGAGCTGCTCATTTAATGTATGCAGGGAGGACTTATGGATAAAAACTTCTGTTCAGCTAAATAATGATATCCCCAAATATTTAAAGCAAATCAATCCAGTGTGACTTTTTGTAGAAATGACAGTTTTGTTTCTATGAACATTTTGAGTAGTGTTGAAAACTAAGAATAGTTGCCAGTCTTTTAACATTAAATGTTAAATCAGTATTAAAACTTAGATGCTTTAACATGCACAACAGGCAAAAACCTGTGGTTTCTAGCATAAATATCTGAACATTGCTCAAACTTTTATTAATTAGCAATATTGAGGATCAGGTTTTTTATAAAGACTTAACTTGACCTAGGAAGTACATCTGCAATGTAAAAATGTTTGTGTCTATTTCTTTTGTCAGTGGAAGAAAAGCCTAATGTATGCACACAGTATTTCTTGTGCAATTAATTTCCTATTCTTTGTGGGGTAGAATTTCTTAAAAACACACACACACGCTCGTCTGATTTGCCTCTCAATTTATGCTTGCATAAAGATTTTGTAGGCTTTCTGATGTTCTCTTTTACATATTTCATTTTACCCAGATTCTGAGAAGGCACTGTATTGAGGGAGTCAACTGGCACAATGCTCACAATTAATGATAACCCTTCCCTTTTCATTCTTTCTCTACATCATTGTAGACATTTGAGTTAAAGTAAAAACATAGTGTATCTATCTGTGCTTCTGAATGCAAAATCTGTCACTTCACCTTTTATTCTGGGAGAAAATGTGTAGTTGAAGGGACAGACCAGGACAACTGATGTCACTAAGAAATACACAGAAAGCTTGCTTTTTTCTCTTTTCTCTCTTACTTATTTTTAATATTTTTAAAGTACAGTATTTGTTCATAATTAGAAAAAGCCTTTGTAATGTTTTAGTTTTAGTCCACTTACACAATTTTTTTGAATGGGACTGTGTGAATGAGCCTTCATAGGCATTTAGATTCTACAAAGTGATGTCAACAGGGTATCATGGTAGATTTGGCTTAATAATGCTAAATGCAGGATCATAATGTTTGGGGAAGCTGTTAAATGTTTGCTTGAAGATCCTGTATGGCAAGGTGGTGTATTTCCTCATCTTCTCCTCTTATAAGCATGAAGAAAATTTTTAAGGATTGATCTGATTGGTCTTAGTGTGGTGTGTACCTGTTCTATGCTTCACAGAAAAGCTCTGAATGACCCTTATGCAGAGAAGAGTTTTGAATAATACAATGTTAGGGCTTTATGTAATGCCAGTTCTATTGGTCATGTCTTGTACCAGTCTTCAAGGTCCAGATTCAAAATCCAGTAGAGTCAGTAAAATAATTTCTTCTTGGTTCAGGAGGCTTTTTTAATTGGTATACTCTGATTTTTAGTGCTCCTTCTAGGGTTAAAATTTAAGCCTCTACATCCAGACTTAAAAATATCTAGAGAGCCTTTAAAGTGACAAGAGACTTCTTGCATTCTAGCAGCTATCATAGGTTACAGTTAATTAGCACTGACTTTCAGATCTTTAGTGAAGGAAAAAAAAAAAAGAATCTTCTAATTCAGGGTAAAGAAGAGTACATGGACGTAGTATATGCTAAGTCTGATTCTCTGCTATAATCATAGCAATGACCAGTAAAGAACCTTTCCCAACTGTAGAATGTGGTTTTGGTACAACACAATTTTATTTAGAATTGAGTTAATAGCATACAGTCCCCTACTATGGAAATTTTTTTCTGATTTTTCTTGCCTTTTAAAGAAGAGGGACTGTGTCTTAATAATTTTCTGATCGTGTGATGGTGCTAAGAGACCTATTATGACAAAAGAATAGAACTGTTACTACGAGTATAGCATGACTTGCCAAAAGATTCATTGTCAGTAGATTTAACGGATTTCTTGATGGATGTGGGTCTATCATTCTTAATGTAACCTAGTTGGTACCTGGGTGTGTTATACAGGCTCTGACGCAAAAAGGATAGGACAAAAGGATGCCTATAAGAAAATAACACTACTATGTCTTGTCTTCTCTGGAAGAAATGATATTGTTTTGCAAAATATATATTGCGATGTACACAGTGAGTAGCTTTCACAGAAAATCGTCACACATTCAATATAAACACAGGAGAAGATGATAATAATTGATGATTCAGTCTTATTCCACATTGTGATAGTTTGGCACGGCCTCCCAAAATTGAACTCCATGGAGTTACTAGGATGTAACATTTTAAAATAATTTGTTTCTAAACATTTTATAAAATCTAGAATATTATGAGACACATTCAGATTGCCCACTATATATGTCTAAATTTTAGATTTGGTGAATAATACTTAGGGACAGTCATGGATAATAATTTCAGTGACTTGCTCTGTTGAACTGAATAACTGCTAGTGGAAATAATACCTGAGTACCATAACCATACCTAGCACTTTCAGTGTACTGTCTTGCCATATAATCCTGTTAAAAATTAAGTAGGTAGATTTAAAAGATGCTCAAACACCATAGTTGTTCTGTGCATTTTTAGAAAAACTTCTGTAGAATTCTGTTTTTATCTGTGTTAAATTCTGTTGTATTTTTCCACTGGAGCATTGTTTGCCAGGCGGTTACTACCACAGATTTGATAAACTATCAATCAGAGACATTGTAAAAAGGGAAAATAAAAAGCAAATAAAACAATACAGCAGAACTGGCTGTGAACAAAACCTATGGCCTTTCATGTGCTGTGGAAAGGACGCCTATCAGAATGCCCTCATTTGTTTCGATGCAACTGAACTTCAAAAGGGCAAGACAGGTGTGCTGCTTTCAGAAATCTTAATTTATTATGTGACACAGCTCATAAACCAGAGGCTAAATGTGAGAAGAGAATGCATTTTGGGGCCAGCTCCATGTATCTTTACTCTCTCTAGAAATGAAAATATTTCATAATTTTTTCATACTGTTAACCTTCTGCACTTCAGATGCTGTGGCATCACAGCAGAGTGGAGAGCCTTCCCTGAGAGATGTGCCAGGATGCTGTCTGCTTGGCTGGGATAGCTCAGCACTTCAAAAACCTGGACAGATGGGGTGCCATCTTATGAGAAGTAGCATTCTGATGGGCTTCAAAGGAGCTAGGAGTTGAAGGTGAGGCACTGTATCCAGTTGACATACCAGTGCTGCTGCTAGCTTGTGTTACAGCAAATGAGAAGAGGATGGCAGCAAAAAAAAAAAAAAGCTAGGGAGCAAAGTTATACCCAGCAGAGCCTGGTAAAAAAAAAAAAAGTATGCCTGTTGTGTTCTGTCTCTGTTCTTTATATTGACAGTTTTTAGAGATAGGAAATGTCTTTGAATAGACCTTTACTTCTTTCATTGTCCTACTGTCTCTGGTCCTGCACTTTCTGCGTGTAAATGTCCAAATCAGTACAGAAAGAACTTTCTCAGTCCTCTGAATATCTGAGAATCTCTTCTGGTTTTGTTACTATTCCTATAAAAATCCTAATGTCCTTCCCTGTTTCTATGGCCCTTACTGAAACATGAGCTGTGCATCCTACACTTAGTTTTCTCTTTCTGTACTATTCACCAGGACAGCTTTTTCCTGTTTTTAAAGCATTTGCACAGAAACAAATTGGCTGCATAAAAATGGATGTGCAGTGATGTACCTTCTGCTTGCAAACAGCATAAGGCAGCCAAATTTCTACAAGAGATCAAAGAGTCGGGTTGTGTGGGTAAAGGTGTGCACTGGAGACAGAGCAGCTGCTCCTGTCTTTTGAAGTTTCATTTACTACCTCCCCTCTTACAAGCATGGTTTCATGGCAGCAGTTTTTCACAGCCATCAGAGACTGCATTCTTTCCCAAACTGTTACCAGACCTCTGGTGTAAGACCTCTGGCACATGCTTGCGCTGTATAATTGCAGTTGAGCATGGTTAGGGCTTATGCAGGTTAAAGTGCTGTGCATTGAGGACCGAGTTTAGCACTTACTGAGTGAAGTCACTGAAAGTGGGTAGTTGTTCCTGTGTGTGCGAAGGGCTCGCTATCCATTTGCTTAGCTAAAAAGCCATCACTTCTTCCATTCCTACCCTGGCTGGTGTAATATTTCTGAGCTGTCTGAAGGAAGTGATATTAAAAAATACTACTTCGTATTTAAAAAGATATTTAATTTTCTTGCCTTAGTTGCATTTGGGAAAAAAAAACTGGAAGGCTGTTTTCTCTTTCCTGAGCGACTTGTCTACAGCATAGTCCAGTGACCCTATGCTGACGCGGGGCTGTGCGCACAGCTGATTGTGACTGGAAATGAAGATGACTGTCTCTTCTGTCATGTTGAATTCTAGGACTGGCATTTAAGAAGCCCTTTTGAATGAGTAGCTTCAAATTGATCCAGTTTGTTGAAAAGCTTGAGGCCCACTGAATTGAAAAATAGCATTTGGGTTGGAAAAAAATGATAGATTTCAAGTCACTATGGAAGCTTTGTGAGACTGAATTTTGCATTGCAGCAGTCATTTTGAGTGTGTAACTGCTTGTTTCAGCATTCTGTTAATTTAGCAACTTTTCCTGCATTAAACTTAGAACAGAAAAGTATTTCTGTATGTGTGTCTGTATATACATGTCTCTCTGTATGCACATTTTAGAAACAGCTGTGTATAAGAAATAATTATTTGAAATACCTCCTAATGTTTAAAAAGGGTTAGAAGCCATTTCAATGTATTTTCTGAGCATGTTGCAGTTGTGAATATCATGTGTTATGTATGGCTTTACACAGACCTGCAGAAGTTGCACTATGTGGTTGAAACCCAGTTATAAACTAAATGCTGAATTATAAGACTTGTGGGTGATCAGTTACTGTGGATTACAAATTTATTAAGACATTATTAATTTATCAGCTATTAACAAATACAGGAATTGTTAATAGTGTCATGTGAACACAATATAATTTCTTTTCTAAGCTTTATTATTTTTCTTTTCAGAAGATCTTATGACTAGAATCTTGTAGATTTTTTTGTAATAGTAACATCATGAATCAGCAATTAGTCTTCTGTTTGCAGAAAAACTTCAAGCTGTGCACTTCAAAATTAGATGTGAAAGTTTTTTAGTAAGGTTGCACAATGCATTTTTGTTTTGAAAACATTTAGGTATGACGAACACAGTTACAGCTTACTGCTTAAACATTGATTTAAAGCACATATTTCCATGTGTTGTCCATTTCTCTAGAATGTGTTGGTTTTGATTAGAGGTTAACAAAAGGATTTGGAAAATTCGATTCTTCAAATGTCACAGCACTGATCACAGCCATACACCTAAACATTTATTGTCCACCTTCCCTGTCTGTTCTCCCTCCCCAAAACAGGTTGCCTGCTGGGAGTGCAATCTTGGGCCATACTGACAGCTTTAACCATGTTAAGGAATTGTAAGAAGTTCTCACAGTCCAAACAGTGACAGCTTACAGGATAGTGAACAGTTTGACCATGCGGATACATATGTGCCAGAGTTCAAGGCTGTGACCTGCTGCTGTTCAGATTACTAGGACAAACACGGCCCCTGGGACCAAGATTAGCAATTTAATTGGAACACCATGTAAAATTCATATACTATGTAATTTGTTGAACAGGACCTATATCATTATGCATCTATTATATAACAGTTAAATGAAAAGGAAAATCAAGTAGTATTTATGTAAACAATATAATTAGAATTCTGTAGTTTTGGGGGTGTGACATCATCATCTTGAGGTTTTATAATTTGCATGAGTTGCCTATGTTTAATCACAGTAACATGGTCCAGGGTGAAATGCTGTCCTGGAAAACATTAATAATTTGTTACTGCCATGTTTTACGGTTTGACATCATAAAAATGATAAACTCATGGAAAGTTTGTAGGTATTTAAGTGAAAATCAAGAATATCAATTATTACAATAAGTAATGCTAGCAAGAATAATATTGGGGAAAAAATTCCCCTTTTCAAGATTTAAACTAATTCCTCACTTAAAAATTAGGATGAAAATATGATAGGGATGAGATGACCTCAAAGGTACCTAGTTGGTACAGTGGATTTATTCTGCATGATCCTGGTAACAGCTGGAAGAAATCAGATGCTGGATTTAAATGAAAGATTCATTTGCCTGAAGCTTTCTTATCCATTGCTAAATTCAGAATGGAGCTGTATTCTCTTTTCCAGGGTGGGCCAGTAAGTTTTATAGCCTACAGACTGGTGTCCTAGGTAACTCTGTTAAAGACCAAGGCCATTCAGACTTCCAGCTGCTAATAGCTGGTGAAGCTTTTGTGTGTCCTCAAATAGTACAGTGACACTTGATTCAGAGTGATGCTTGTACAGAAGTGAGATACATGGTAAGAGCATGGGGAAGAAAATGGAATAGTTCTATCAAAGTGGTAGTTCACTATGGCTGCAGAAGACATATTCATACAAAGACTGTCACTGTAGTTGCTTACACTTTTTGCATTTATAGATGCAATATGTCTGAGAAGCTGATCAAGGCAGTGACTTGCAATCTTGTGCTTAGTTTATGGGGAAACTCAGAATTGACATTTGGTGGGTACATGTAAATAGAATAATTTGCTCCTAAGAAAAAGTGTCATACTTAAAATTTGATATTTTTCTTTTCAAAATGAAAGAAGCCTTTGGCATAAAATTTATTCAGGGTCACATTTCACCCATGACCTGTTTTTTTTTTTTTCAAACCTCTACCTAGTTACACTTTAATATTTGCAGTCACTCTAGATTGTCAACATCATTGTATAATAACCAACTTATTATAGAAAGCAGCAAATGCCATGCTGCCAATCACTTGTCCATCACACTAACAGGTACGCTGCCATTGTCAGTGTCAGGCTGAATACTGGGGATCAGTTAGACAGGTGGAGTAATTTACTCATCTTGTAGTGGCAGGAGGAGACACCTTATCAAGGAAAAAAGAGAAGTGGCTTCCCTTGGTGCATTTGGTATGTGACTATGTAACTTGGATTTGCAGTCTCTGTGTAGAAACTGATGCATAGACTAAATTTTACTCGAAAGGGTGGGGAAAAAAGTTATTTTATGTATTATGCAAGAATATTTGATTTTTTTTTCTTTACCCATTGTCATTCTCATCTTCTCCCCTGACTCTCCATCCTGAACCTTCTGCTATTGTTAGATTAACAGACTGCTAGATGCTAAATTCTTGAAAGATCTGTCAGTCTATTGGACTAAAGACAAACTTGAATGAGAACTAGCAGTTCTGTGCATTAAAATATTTCCCGCTGCCACTTTTTTTGGTGGTGTGTGGAAGAGGTGGCCAGAGCATGCTTACCATTTCACCCGAAGGAGAATAAATGTATGAGTTGTTATAGCAGTACTGATGCCAGTCTTCACCTGTCCAAATCTCTGTAGCCATGACAGCAGCTGGTTAATACCCAGAAAATTTCTCGGGGCAATAGAGAAAGAATTTGCTCTATTTGCCTGTCTTTGTTACTATCAGTGCGCTGGACAGATTTTCCAGTGTCGTCTATGACCTCCTGACTGGAGCTTTAAACAGGAGAGCTAAGCCTGTTGTGTTTGTATTTGTAGATTCTGACTAACACTGTCTGTGGTCAGGTACAACCAGTAATAGCCTCAGCCAGTAAATAGAGCTATTACTTGTAGCAGAGATCTATGTGTCTTCAAAGTCAGAACGGTAGAGGCAGCCTTAGACTAAGCAGTGGGAAGGAAGAATTCATGGTAATGGTTTTGAAACCTCACTTTCATTGCAGCACAGAGGGCAATGTCTGGTTGGTAGACAAGATACGCTGGAGGTTAATTCTAATTTACTCACAGAAGCATTGCTTGGAGTACATGTACCTTCACATTAGAAAATTTAGGGTTTAAACAAACTAGCTTGCTAAAGTGACAATTTTCTTTAGGATACTGCTAATAATAGGCTTGACCTGTGGGTTGATGGGGGGATTTGTGATGCACTAACTGTGTTTATAAGATGTCTCCCATAATCTCCAGTTCCACCAGCTAGATATGTAGTTCAGCAATTCTTCTAAACAGAAGAGCTTTCCCTTTTCTTCTCCGTCCGCCAAAATGTAATGGGCAGTGCTAAAACTTCAGATGGCCTTGGGCATAGTATTGCACTATACCTAATTTGATGTAATTACAGGCTGCTGTCAACAAGGTTGCTCCCAGCCCTTATGCTTGCTGTTGCTTATCTTGTATCCCTTAACAGGGAAAAAAAAGTAAGTTCTCTTCCACTAATCACTAAGAACCAACTATCTCCTAGCTGCAGGAGTGCTAGGAGATGCAGAGGACTAGGATTATCTTCTTCAGTAGCAGGCAGCATTCAGGTGGAGGGTGAAACTGCACCTGTGCAGTCCTTTCCTGTTCTGCGTGCAACCCTCATGGATATGCACCTAAAACTTCCCTGTGTTTATTTTGCTATTCCCCATAGTGATACAAGCCCATTATCATCATGTGTTAACTTCTGTGATGAGATTTTTTTGACTGCACTATGTTATCTCTGTTTAACTAGTATGATGTTTACTGGTATTAAAAAGCTTTATTCCACCTGAACATTCTGTTTACCAGAACAGAATAGCATGCAACCCCAAAGCCTGTGACTGTAAAAGATTGTTTTTTCTTTTTTCTTTTCGATATCACTTATAAAGTTCAGAGCCATTGACAAGTTTGAAGGATTTGATCCAGAGTATTTTCTTTTAGGTTACTATTTTGAAATTCAAGTTGCTAAACAGGAAAAACAGGAGAATATTTTGCACTGATGGAAAAAAGAAACAACAGCGAAACAATGCTGAAAGTAGCTCTTTATACTGGACACATAAAGAAAATATTTTCTTTTAAATCCATTTTGTATTTTAGGTTGGCATTCTTGCACCATGTTAGAAAACTGGGCTCAAACCCGAGGTCAAGGTCAGGTCCTGGAAACGAGCCTGAGGCTTTAGCTACACAGGAGGAATGTGGTGACCCAGACAGAGCTCCCCCGCAAGCACACAGCTGTTCAGGTCTCCGGCTGCAGGGAGTGCTGAGCCTGGCGCTGGTACCAGAGGGTAGCAGGGATAACTTCCTCATGCAACTGGTAAGTGAGCCTACCAGGGCAGGTGCCCCGTTAGACCTGCTTTTTACAAACAGAGAAGGACTGGTGGGAGATGTTGTGGTTGGAGGCCATCTTGGGCATAGCAACCACAAAATGATAAAGTTGGTAAGGTAAGGAGAGGGGACAGCAAAACAGCTACCCTAGACTTCCGGAGGGCAGACTTTGGCCTGTTCAGGGCGCTGGTTGAGAGAGTCCCCTGGGAAATGGTCCTGAAGGCGAAAGAGCTCCAGGAAGGCTGGACGTTGTTCAGGGAGGTAATCTTAAAGGCACAG
>NW_009601213.1:2645-2946 GCF_000690535.1 Cariama cristata | reverse complement strand
CCTGGGGGCAGATGCCTGCCTCCGTTCAGACCTCAGCTCTCCCACAGCACAGCCGTCAGTCTGAGCAGGCAAAACCCTCCACATAGCTCCTGGGGAAGCCAGGGTTTATCCAGGGAGAAATTCAGCTTGGTACTGCCATGGAGCCTCTGCTTTGGGTGGCCACGCCACACACAAACGGCAAATGGAGTTAATGCAGCATTTTCCTGGCACTCACCTGAGCAAATGACAGCAGTGCTGTTCCTCTGGGAGCAGGGTGAGGCCCCCAGGGTGGTCACTGGGCACTCTCGCCGGTGGGCTTCAG
>NW_009601213.1:1947-2398 GCF_000690535.1 Cariama cristata | reverse complement strand
TGATTGGGGCTCTCCTACCCTCAGGAGCTGGCAGAGGGGCCAGGGGGACAGCACACCTTTCTTCTCCTTCTGCACTATTTCCATGCTGCAGACAACCCCTCACCCCTCCTGCCCTCATGCCTGGCCCAGCACGGTCCCTGCTCTGTTCCCCAACCCCCGGCACCGCCCCCCTGTTCAACACCCCACCCTGAGTCCTTACGTGTGCAGGTGACGGCAGCGCTGTTCCCATGGGGGCAGGGTTGCTCCCTGGCGGAACCCCTGGGGCTGGAGTCCAGGACGGTTTCATTCCCGACACACTGCAGCTCTTCAACCCAGATGGGACTGACCCCTTCTCCAAAGGGAGCTGCCCCAGCGACAGGCAGGGCCACGCCGCACTGCAACTCCCTGCAGACCACGCCAGCAGCTTGGGGACCAAAGTGGGAGTCACAGAAGGGTTTCCAAAGGTCCTCGT
>NW_009601213.1:318-1835 GCF_000690535.1 Cariama cristata | reverse complement strand
TCAGGGCCAGACATGAGGAACCCTTGGAGCTGCCAGAAATGCTCCCCATTACCTGAAGGGACTTGGGCTGTTGGGTCACTGCTGGTAGATGGGTACGTCACCAAGCAGAAGCACAGTTAGGCTGAACCTGCGGTTGCTGTCTGTACCAGCCCCCTGTGCGGAAAGTAACTCTACAACTCATGGGGAGTTATAAAGCAGGCATGTTTACTTCGGCGCCGGGTGCAAGGGGAATCGCTCCTCCAAACTTGCACACCGAGTAAAATAAAGATACATATTATATACCATGAAACATTTACATATTCATAGTTCACTACATATTCATTGTTATTCACACTTAAGATTGGTTATAAGTTTCTTGCTTCTAATGTAAATTAGTACGCATCCTCAGCAAGCACTAATGAAGCCTCTCTATTAACTACGCATGCTCCCCAAGCAGGGTTTTGCCCTCTTTCGGGGAGGCCATTTGAGTTGCAGGTTGCGATTTCCCACTACCACAATTACCTCTGTCCTGCTTTCAGTTACTTTATTGTTTATGTCTGTGGGTTGTAACATGTTATCAGCTTGGTTCCCTTCATGTCTAGGACTCCCTCTCTCGGAGGTCTCTCTCCACATTCTTGTCTAGTGACTTAGATAACAGTGTCTCTTCCTCTATCGTTTGCTCTTTTTCTTGATGCTTCCCAACCTTGAGATGCCAGGCTAAACAATGTGCCTGTTTTTCTGTTAATTTAGCTGAATTCTTTAACCCTTTGGTATCACCGCTCCAGCACCTGCCCGGGAAAGAGGTTCTCAGCCATGACCAGAGTGCATCGCTGGGCACGCATGTCCCTGGCCAATGGCAAGGCAGAGGGCAGGAGAGTGGACAGAAGAGCTACCTTGGGCTTACACGAGGTTGGGCAGCAAGTCAGCACTCCTGGACAGGGCCTGTCCCTGTAGGCAGGCTCTTGTAGGGTGACCCTGGGAGAGGAATTAGAATTCCTCATCCACCTCACACCCTTCCACGAGGCTCTGGGTGGCTGCAGGTGGCTGCAGGAGTCACTTGTGGCACCCTCTGGCATGGGGGGACGTGGCCCTCAGCACTACCAGACAGGTCCTTGGTGAAAGGGAGGAGAACGATAGGAACCAAGAGACATGCCAGGGCAGGGATAGGAGATTCATCCAAGCCACCTCAGGGGGCCAGGCAGGGTATGGGCATCCTGTAGCAGGTTCCCACTAGGCTTTCGCCAGGGACAGAGGACATCAGCAACGACACTCCCAGCTCAGCAGTGTAACCGGCCACATTGGCCAATGCTCCAGTGCCTGCTTGTTGCTCCCTGAGGGAAGAGTCGAGATTCCTTCCCTCATCCCAGCCCCAAAGGTGGGGAACAGGCTGTCCCCTTACTGAACACAGCACTCCAGTGTCTAAACTGTGATCACAGTCATGTTTACCCCATCCCGCATGTGCGCAGCCAGACAGGGCAGATTCGGTGCCACTACAGCCAACATAATCCATCCAAATGGGGCCAGATCCTTGACCGCAG
>NW_009601213.1:0-290 GCF_000690535.1 Cariama cristata | reverse complement strand
AGGCACAGCCCAGCTGCTTACAAACCACTGCAGCATCGTCCATGTCCCAGGAGAAACCACACATGGTCCCCCATTGGCCCTGATGTTTCACCTCTACTCTCCCAGCACAGCCCCTGTCGCCACCCGCCAGTCTCCCCTCCACAGCCCCTTCAAACACCAACATGGGACCGGTCAGGACAGCACCAAGCCCCAGCACTTGCAGATCTGGGGGAACCCCCTGCCTGGTACCTGGCTGGGAGCTGTCTCCCCTCCAGCCTGGCTCTGGGGCACTGCAGGGGTCCCTTCTCTCC
>NW_009601212.1:427-1067 GCF_000690535.1 Cariama cristata | reverse complement strand
ATGGGGTGGTTGGAGGCCGCCTCGGGCATAGTGACCATGAAATGGTAAAGTTTTCAATCCTTGGTAAGGTATGGAGAGAGGACAGCAAAACAGCTAACTTGGACTTCCAGAGGGCAGACATTGACCTGTTCAGGGCGCTGGTTGAGAGAGTCCCCTGGGAAACAGTTTTGAAGGGGAAAGGGGTCCAGGAAGGCTGGACAGTCTTCAAGGAGGTAATCTTAAAGGCACAGGAGCAGGCTGTCCCAATGTGCCTCAAGATGAGCCGTCAGAGAAGAAGACCGGCTTGGTCGAACAGAGAGCTTTGCCTGGAACTCGGGAATAAAAAGAGAGCTTACCAGCTTTGGAAGAAGGGACAGGCAAGCCAGGAAGAGTACAAAGATATTGTCGGGGCATGCAGAGAGAAAATTAGAAAGTCAAAAGCCCAGCTTGAACTCACTCTGGCCACAGTCATAAGAAAACAAAAAATGTTTTTACAAATATATTAACAACAAAAGGAGGACCAAAGAGAATCTCCCCCCTTTACTGGATGAAGAGGGGAACGTTGCCAGCAAGGATGAGGAAAAAGCAGAGGTACTTAATGCCGCCTTTGCCTCAGTCTTTAATAGCCAGACCAGTTATCCTCAGGGCAGCCAGTCATCTG
>NW_009601212.1:0-256 GCF_000690535.1 Cariama cristata | reverse complement strand
AGTGATGGAGGGGGGGGGGTGCGGGGATCTAAAAAAAGCCACTCTTCATCATCTGCCAGCAGTCCTGGCTAACTGGGGAGGTCCTGGCTATCCAATGTGACAGCCATCTACAAGAAGGAGGATCCAGGGAACTACAGGTCTGTCAGCCTGACCTCGGTACTGGGGAAGGTGATGGAGCAAATCATCCTGAGTGAGATCACAAGGCATGTGAAGGGGATCAGGACTAACCAGCATAGGTTTATGAAAGGCAAGTCCT
>NW_009601211.1:10091-17286 GCF_000690535.1 Cariama cristata | reverse complement strand
CAGGCAGTTGGACTAGATGATTGTTACAGCTCCCTTCCAACTGAACTATTTAATCATTTAACTCAGAAAAACAGACCTTATAATTTTCCTTTCTGAGACCCTAGACCCATAAACCGGGTCAAAAGGAGAGAAAATACTTTCAATGTTATCACATTAAGATCATCTCTCTCTCTCCTCTGCAAAACAGAGAAGTCATGGCAAGTTTGTTTTACATGCTTCAATATTCAGTTTAATTCCATCTTTCTATAATCAACATAAGCAATGGAGTCCTGCCAAACTTTGACTTACAGCCATTATAAAAGGCATTACTAATTCCAAGTCAACATCCAACAGAATATTTTCCTACACAGAGACATGCAGCGTAGCTGTTCCAGATCCATGCAACACCACACATGATATTGTCAGTATTGTCAGTCATTTCCAACAGATCATACAGCAACAAAAAGGATGAAAGCCTCAATATAAACAGCTATGTTCTCAGTTTCTGATTCCAGAATCTGCAATACTTTGTGTACTGTGTGTGCAAGAAGCAGAAGTTGACTTGCACAGCACACCAAGTGTTTGTGCATATACCACTTTGTATTACTACAGAAAATAACTACAGCGTATTCATGAACTGATGCCCAATATGATTAGATTCTGTAAGAAAAACACTAAGGGAATCCTGACAGAGGTAACTGAAGCAAGGAACATAAGGACAGATGAGACAGACTTGAGAGTGAATAGACATATTTCCTTTTGATATGTAAAGAGGTAAACAGAAATATTCTAGCTTTGTTGAAAAACTCAGAAACCTTAAGCAAAGCAGACGATTATAACTGAACTTCCTGGGTTTTCTTCCTCATCTTAATTTGAAAATTGTGCAGTTCTGAGTCAAGAGGGAAATGTCTATATGCTAAAGCCCTGGCTACAACAGAATAAATTACCTCTCAAATGTAACACAGGCCCTGCAATTCATAGGGTCACATCTATCAACAATATCTTCAGCTGACCCTCCCAACTCTGCTCACAATCAGAGAATAGCAATGATGCTTTGTTAATACCAATGCTTTTAAACAGTGGTATTGATGATGGCACCTAGATATGCAATTAGTGCAGATATGTCTGTACCGCATTAAAAAAAATGATGCTGCTTAGACAAAAATGCACTTGCAAGATTTCCCAAGTTCTCCTACAGGGAAAAACATCTTCCCTAAGGAATACCTAATTGCAAACAATAAAGATTTTTATTTTTTGGTGGTTTGGGGTTTTTTTAATTTACTTTTTCCAACACAAAAAATACAGGTTACATACACACCTGTAATTCTCCCCCTCCCACGCTTTTTTTTTTGCCTGTCCCCATAAAAAGTGACACTAGAAAGCAGAGCTATTGCTCTGCTTTATTTGAAGTACAAAGACAGCCTGAAGCATTTTTTCCAGAAGATACCTTCTTGTCTAGCTACTACCCTAACATTCAGGCCTTAATACACTATGAAGAATTATAGTCTGGTTAAGATGGAATTTCCCCTGAAGTTTTCCAACATCAGTTCCACTATAAAAGCAGCAATAATAGGAAGACCATAGTGTAGATAAGACAGGCATATTGGTCTTTTTCATCATGTGACACACAGGCTCTAAACATGACTTACAGAAAAAATACTGCAGCTTATTGCATTAGAATTTGCACAAGGTTCTAATGTAGATGCCATCTATGAAAAACATAACATCTTTACATTTTAGGGTTTTATATATTGTAAAGTGCAGAAGATGGCAAAAAAATCCAAGATCAAAAATATCCCTTAAAATGGTCTTAAATTTTACCTAGTTTTGAAAGGAAGGATGGTCCATCAGTTGCTAGAGAGTAGCCAGAGACCCAGGTTCAACTCCCTGCTTCATCAGAGGCTTCCTGCATGGCCTTGGTCAAACCATTTAGTCTCACTGGCTGAGTTTCCCCATCTGTAAATTGGAATAATAGTACTTATGCCCAGAAAGGAGGCACTGGTAGGAATCTGTTGTAGACTACTAAGTAAAACTGGGTAACAAGTTGGTCCATGACCTCTTACTCAAGATGTATAAAGAACTACATTGTCAACATGTGGGAGAGGAAAGAAGGGGACACAGATACTGGGATTTCAACTTGGGAGACACATCTGAGATCTCATGCAGTTAGTATCACCATTAAATAAAATTTTTTTAAAAAATAAACTACAGTAGTTTTCTAATGCAATCAAAGTATTCATTTGGAACGCATTATGTGAGACAAAGATTATGTACGCACAGATGCTTAGAAAACTTTTAGCTTCCAATCCAGTAGTCATGCTTCAAACTATTTCTTACAAGCAAAGGCAAAAATACTCAGTCTGAAATATATACACACACTAGGTGTTTTACTGTAGCTGATTCCCAAAGCCCAAATTTCCCAAAGGAAAATTAGGGAAAAAAAACTAAGAACAAAAACCCTCTGAAATAATTTGTATCAACCCAGACCAAAAGTAGATTTCATCATGTAACCAAGAAACCACAGTTACTAGAACAATTATGCTTAAAGGCCAATACTAAGACACTATATTTTTAGTGAAGACACTAAATAGATTACTAAAATTAGAAAATATACACAGTTTTTATATTTCCTTGGCACTTTGTGATGCTTATAACACATAATGATAATTAAGCAAATCAATCAAAAACACTTTTCACAGGATCTAGGGCAGAAATAGTATTAAAACAGCAGAAGTTAGTAATCATAACTCTACTAAAGCCATTAGCTTACGGGGTAGCCAGCTGCTAATAAATGGCCACAAATAATTTATCATAAGTGTTTCTGTTGTGCCATTGAAGATGAGCATTGACTCACATGATACCAACACTTAATGCACACAGTAATCCACAACAGTACTTAACAATTTCTAATAAAGATGAACATGTTTATGAATCAATGGGTTCCAGGTAACAACTTTATTTTTGCAAGAGCTTAACAAAATACCTGCCTTCATGAACTTTAGACTTTTTAAAAAACCTTTCTTTCAACAGTTAAGGAGCCAGTTATAAAAAAGGATGAGGAATTAATCTGATTACTAGTCTCAGTGCAGTTGTGGCCAAATTAGAGAGGGCACCATAAATGACAGGTCTATCTTAAATCTGATTTGATAAAATTATTATTTTGTTGAGTAATCAAATTTTTTTTTACTTCTATAAAATATTAGTTTCACACTGTACTAAATACATACAAGAGTATGAGCTAAACACAAAAATTGTGAACCTAATGGATCTCAAACACTTCAAGTGCATTTCAACAGACATCATTTGGTCCAATGTTACTTAGTCTTGATGCATTGATGACCTGGAAATACATTACCAGCAATAAAGCTGGCAACCTATTTAAAAGGAAACAACAAGGATGACAATACAGTCCTACCTCACTTTCTCTAGCAGGCTGATGGCATCATAAAACACATTCTTAGCACTGCCACTCAGAAATTAGTAGCCTATTTCTTTGTTATAAGACGTTGGACATATAGTCAGAACAAAACATTGCATCCTGAGAATTCACTTTTTAAATGAACAGCTTTTTTTGCAAAATACAGTTTTTATAATCTTCAGTTGCATACAACACAAATAACAATTTTGCCTCACTTTACTATTGGAGCTTTCCCAGAAAAATACAAAAAAGCTTTGCTAATTCATTGCTACAAAGAAAGAGCAGTAATTTTCCCATATAAAAGTTACTTAAAAAAACATTCACGGGTAGATACAGATTAGATACATAAAGGCTCTATCATTCTCTGATTGAAGAAAGATTACCAGGTCTTCCAAGTAGAGAAATACAGGTCTCACGCTTTGAATTTAGGCTTTGGACACTTTTGTGTAACACTTCACACCAGGAAAAGATAGCCTATATGCTGAGCACAAAAATCAACTATCCTCTGATAAAATGGAAGCATTTGACCGAGGGTCTTCATAGGAATCTGTTCTAGTTCCAAAAATGAAAGCGTTTGAGAACAATCATTGAACATTGTAACTGACACCAGGATTGCAAAGTTCAGCAGAAAGATCACATCGGAAAGCTCTGCAAGCACACACAAAGACAGAATTCAAAATTATCTTGACAAACTTGAGAAACTGCCTCAGATCAGAGCACAACACAACTACAAAAATAAGCAGGTGGTGCTAAACAAAGGCTGAAACTACCAGTGACAGGACAAGCATCGGTTTTACAGGAAAAAAGTGAGCAGATTATAATGGATCACAAAGTGACAAAGTTCAGCTATCTCATGCTGTTTCAAAAAAGGATAGACACATACATCAGTTCAGGTGTATACTGCACAATACACCCGAACTGATTGTCTGTCTACTCAGTCTCAGTAAGTCCTCTGTTAAAATATTTATGACCAGTTTGGGTCAGAATAATAGCAGACAGCAGAAGAAAGGAAACAAGAACAATCAAACATCTAGAAAATGCAGCCTTCAGAGTGGTCAAATTAAATTGCTTTATCAAGAAAAAAGACGACTGAAAGGGAAATTAAAAACATGTTCTTCATGAAAGGCCTGCCAAAAAGAGAGTAAATAACCCTATTTGATCTGTCCACTACAGAGATGAGACAATACTGAGATTAAGATTCAACTAGAAATACTTGGGTAAGAAAATTTTCTTGAATGATAGATTGCAAGAACAGAAGCAATTAAGAGGCTATGCACGGACACTGTAAAGACCTCTGTATAGCGGAGATGGAATAAAGAGGCTACAGAAACATGTCATCAACGGCACTTGTAGAATTAATGATGGTTTGATGCAACAGGATGTAATGACAACAAAGAGATGGGGGACAGACACGTGCCATTCTTATTCAAAGGTGATCACTTATAGAAGTAAGAGTAAAAAGTGACAGAACACAATTATGACATGGAAAATCAAATCAATGTCAGACACCTTTCTGAAACACTCTTTATACAACCAAGTTGTTGTGGTCAACGCAGAAATAACTAGTTGTATAGCCACTTCAAACAACTACTGAATCAAAATAGCTTCCTAGAATTTAAATCTCTCTTGCCTGGCACTACAATTATTACATTCTAAGTCTGAACAATGGTCTGACACCACAGTAATATATGGCAAACTCTGCAGTAAAATTTAGATCTTAAAGTACCCAAATACAGTGTATCTGGAAAATATGAGTTTTTTTACTCTGTTCATTTGATACTACAACTTCTTAACGAAGGAGGAAAAAGAAAAATTTCAAGACTAATAAGTAACAGAATTATAGGGGGAATCAGGAGCAAATGCAAAACAAGAATGCCATAGTTAACTCCTATAATTATCCTAAAACTCCAGACAGTTCCAGGCAGGACCTGGATTAACAAGCTCCTTAAAAGAAGGAAAAAAAAAAACCAAACACCGCACCAACCATAAAACACAAAACATATTTCAGCAAAAATAGTACAGAAAACCATTCCTGAAAATACTAGTCTTCCACTACCTCTTTATGTGGTTCAAAAAAGTATGTATTTAGATGAGTTGGGTTAAGCAGGTAGGAAAGAAAGAATCACAAAGTGTCAAAACAAACAGAATCTATCACAGAGCTCTTTCAGTATCCCATTTCTTTTAGTATTACAGCATTTCCAGCATGAGCATCACTACTGACTCTAATGCTGGCCACATATGGAGGAAAACGTCAAGCAATGTGAATACCACAGCTCAAAATCAGTGCTGAAAACTACAAACAAGCCACAAAACGCAAGGAAAGAAACTTCACCTTCGGAAAGGCCCTACCCCATTCTGTACGAACTTCAGTTCACAGTCATTTCAGAGCATACTGCAACTGCCACACTCCTGTTGTATTAAAAAATGAGCAACCCTCAGAGCCCTGTACAATTACCCCTGTCGGTGCTTCTGTGACAGTTCACAACTTAATTATCACAGGTATGAATGTGAGAGCAATCTAGTTTGGCCTCAATACATGCTACCTCATCCTTGTAACAAGACACTAATCAAAACTGATGTACAATTTTGTTTACAACACAAGATGAAGTACAAGTAGATTTACATGGAGGCTGGAATTCTGAAGACTCCACTTAATACAATCCAAATGCAAAAGGCAGATTGAGAGTGGCCTCAATACTTCTGCCCATTCCCTGTGAGATTTGGCCAAGCCACAAATTGGATGATTACTTGAAGTAAAGTAGTTGTCCAAAATTCAAAATTTAAAAAGTCTTCAAATAGTGTAGTGTTTTATTCTCCTGATACACAGCAAGTAACAAATATGTGCATTTACAATGCTGCACTCAAAGTATTTTTAAAATGTTACATTTAAAACAGCACTCGGAGAAAATGCTGGAGGTTCTTTGCAGTCAGTTTATGTAGTTAATGTATTTTAGATATTTAGATGGATAAAAACCCTTCGATCAGCTTAGATGAAGATCAAATCACACTCCAGCAGCTTGCTGTTACTGAAAGCACCAGGACATTGCCTCACCACTGTCACTACACAGTCCCATTGCTTCCCCTTGAACAAGCAACCCAGCTGACTCCACAGCGCGTACATTTAGGGAACATGTGGCCTAGAAACTAAGCACACACAAGAAATTGTTAATTTCCTGCAACCTTCCTCCATGCTGTACACTTAAGGGTCCAATGAAGCATCATGTACAAGAGACATGAAGGGCAATTACTTTTTTTTTTTTATAGTAGCTAGATACTGTATTTACTTAATAATAACATCAGACACTGAAGTCTTCATCGACAAGTTTTTTCTTACACAGTAAGAGCAGGAACATGAAGTATGGGACTATTGTCTCTCCCACATGCTGCACTGTTTTTTACCACTTTATCCAGTAAGACTCACAATAACTGTCAAGCAGCTGAATACGTCCAGATATGAGCTAATTTGGACAGGTTTGGTTTACATCAAACAAGTAAATGACTGTGCCACGTATCTCTCTTGGATAACAAATGCTATCCAAGTCAAATTTAGGATCTAACAGTAACCTCGTAGCCCTGCGGCTGCATGGTCAACATGAGCCTATCAAACCAACTGAATCAAAAAACACAATGCCATGCATGTTAGACACAGGACCACTTTATGCAATCTGTATCTCAAGCCAGTTATATAACATCCCTCACACTCTGAAATGAATCCAGTAATTGTGGTGTATTTTACACCAGGCAGAGTCAAATATGTTAATCACTATGCTTTACTTTAAGAGGAAATTTCATAACATG
>NW_009601211.1:0-10060 GCF_000690535.1 Cariama cristata | reverse complement strand
TTCCTGCAGAAACTTCCTGCCATCAGAGACCTCCTTGCCACACAGCCAGAGACAGACTGCCTTTTGAAGCAGCACCAGCCCATCTTGTACACTAAGAACTCATTCACCACTCCCCAGGCCTATCCTTAAAAAGTGACACCTTTTTTTCCTTAATTTATACTAAAATCAAAAGTTCTGAATTTTCTCTGCTATTAGTAACGTGAAATACTTGAGCTATTGGAAAGTGTGAGTTTCACAGAATAAATTTGTTTAGGAAACACGTACATATTTTTGTCAAATACTGTGTTTTTTGTTGCTATTTCTTCTAAAATGCATCTTTACCTGATGTCTGCCTGCATCCCAATCAAAGTATCATAAAATCTGACTCCAGTGAAATAATAGCAAGACAATCTTTTTTGACTACTGTTTCTTTCTGCTGCTATTTGGACTATAGAGATGATGATATCTTCTGTTTCGCAAAACAAACCACCTAGAAATCCAAGTAGGCTGTTCCTAATCCCTAGAATTCTACAACCCAGTTATCAGCAAGAAAAGGATGAGGACCTCCAGTTGAGAACTCTGAAGGAAAAGCAACACCTTAAATTGCATTGATACTCAGGCTTCTAAAACAATTTAAAATTGGTGCCTGTATAATTGGCAAGTGGCAAATACAACACCTGTACTTAAAAATAAGAAAGAACGAACCTAATAACTATTAGTCTATTAAGACAATACCTGTGGTTTGCCGAATATTAGAATAAGTTTCAGGTGAGGGCTGGGGGAGAGGGCTGCAAAAAAAAAAAAAAAGAAAAAGAAAAAAAAGAATGGCAATAAGTGGAAGGTGTTAAAATGAAAGAAAGTTTTAACTACATAGCTTATATACGAAATGAAGGACTTCCTCTTACTGCATCTAACCTGAACTTGAGTATCCAAAGTGTTAAATGGTACCATACTGAAAATGAAGAAGGTTGGGAAACACAAAAGTCAAAGGGGAATGGTTAAAGTAGGATGACAATTATAGTTTTAAAATGGCAAGTATTGGAGTAGCAGAATTATTATTGCAACACAATTAACAATATCACTGATAAAGCTGGCATTAAAAGTATCAAATTTCTTTTGATAGACATGCCTGGCCTCAAGTCTAATGGTACCTTATGCAAATCAGAGAAGAATCTAAGGAGCTTTTGGATGTTCTTAGAATCATAGCCTCTGAAAATTCGCTATTCCAATTGCTAATTCTGGTTTGCCTCTTTTTCCTTTGCTTTCCAAGTTTGCCATCTTCCTCGTACTACTACTTTATGACTGTTTTTTCATCTCATTTTTGCTGACTTTTATAGATTAAATTGGATAAAGTAAAAAATTTATTTTAGGTTATTGGATGATAGACCACATGACTACAGTTAAAAGAAATCTGATCTCAAAGAAAAGCTTTAACCTGGAGCTTAATGCCACATTCTCAACACTCTGAAAATAAGAAACCAAAGCTATTCTTAAGTAGAAAATTATGCTATTCTTCAGAAGAATGTCTAACAAACTGTCAGAATGTCTAAGAAACTTTCTCCAGAATCACCCACCTCAATGTCATTTAGCATACTACGCAACTCTAACAAATGAAATTCATATCTGAATACAGTTATTAATGTCAAAATTAACACGGTGGACATCAACAAAACCATGGCTTTTTGGAGGAAATTCAGAAAGATGGCAAAAGGTCTGCTAAGCACCTAAAAACTGTAAAGAAAACTTGACAATATAAGAAAAATCTCCCCATCTTTCTTTACGTTTTGCAAATGGAGCATCACCATCTACTGTAGGCAAGACACTAGAAAGGGACTCCTAACAGGGAGTACTGGCAACAAGGCAGTCACTACCAAGCAGCACTACCTCTGAAAGGCATAACCAGTTAATCACCAATAACAAGACACAAGTAGTAAGATTTTTTCCAACTACAGATAAGCTTACAATAAGAACAGTTTCAAAATAAAACATACTTAGAAACTACAGAAGAAAATAAATCTGCCACTGATTGAAAAGTTGGATGCCTTAATTAGATAGAACATCTAATCAAAAGGAGGTAGCACAAATTATTAGATGCAAACACCAGTGGCTTCACAAGGAAAGCACGAAGCATTGCACAACTAACTAAAGTCACAAGTACAGTGATTTCAGGACAATAACTATTTGGAGGTAAAACAAAGTTTTGTTTTGGATCTGTAATCAGCAATTGAAACTGGAAGCATTAAGACTACTCAGAGAGCACTCTATCAAGAGAAGTTACTGTATGAACAAATGTGTTTTATGACTGCATTAAAAAGCTATTCAACAATCAAGCACGAACACGATACACAAACTTCCATTAGACTAGCTAAGTCTTCTTGGAAAGATGTTTCTCCAAACGTTTCTGTAAGAACATGATGTGGCTATGTCCTGGTTTGGCTAAAACAGGACCAATTCTCCTTTCAGTAGATTTTTTTCCTTCAGTTAAGTTTCTTCTAAGTAACTGCACTTTCTGAAGTTGGCTACATGTTTTTCAGACAGTGTCTGCTTTCAGAATTGATAATGCCTGACGTTCATAGCTGTTACTAAAGTAACAGTAGCATTGGTATGCAGAAAGGCCCATGTTTATGCTTACTCCTGTGGGAACCAAGGTCACTACTGGGTCACTTTATGTTCCACATGTGGAAAGACATAAAAGGGTCAAATCTGTGCGAAAGTGCAGATGGGACAGGTGACAAAACTGACCAACAAGGTATTCCATCCCAGACATGTCATACTCAATATAAAGCTACGGGATCACGGAGGTCAGTCTCTCTTCTTTCACGGCCGGTGTCCCTGTGAGACCCTGCTCGTTCTCCTGCACCGGATCCAGTCTGTGCATTCCTGAATCCAGTTCCTGTCAGATGCAGAGTCCAGTCTGGAACACCCCGTGTGTCCGCCCTGCCACGGTAGCTGCACGCCATTGCGTGATCATCATCAGGAAGCTCAATATTGGTTTCGTATATTTTTTTATTTCTATTAGTAGTAATATTAGTAGTCTTATTATTATATTCTTTTTCACTGTTATAGTTTTAAAGTAGTTTTAATTTTCCAACCTATAAGTCTCTCTCCGTTTTCTCCTTTCCCTCATCTTCTGGGGAAAGAAGGGGTTAACAGAGAGCATCTGCCTATATAGAAAGATTTTTGAAGCCACCACCAGCTTGGAAATTGGTTAAAAAAGCGGGAGCTCTGTAAAAACCTCAGGCACATAGTGGCAATACGGAGAAGTCAAAATATGTGCACAGAAAAAACCCTAGAAATGGAAACGTTAACAATCACAAGTTAGACCTTGAGGGAAAAAAGAAAGAATGGTCAGCCTAATTAATAATCAAGGAATCCACTGAAGCACAGAACAAGATCAGTCAAAAGAAAACAGCTACTCAGCAAGCAGAACTTGCCCAAGAATATCTATATACATACTACATGCAGAAGATTTTTTTTTCTGTAGGAAAACAAATGAATACATTGTACCTGAAGAAGTTAAAACTACAAAGGAGATTTCTTGAAGCAGTTGCTCCGTTAAAACACAGGCCTACATTCTTCATCTAAAATTTTTAGGAAATGGACTGCCATCAAAGCAGAGAGATGTAACACAGTAATAACTCAAGACAAAAACCCCAACTTTGTCATAATCATTCTCATTTCAAGTAGAAGTCACTCCATACCAACAAGTCCATGTGTTTTCACCTCCTATGGAATAATCAGTCCTCTATTTGAAACCTGACAGAAGAAAGTATACAACTGCTAGTATTCCACAGGGATTCCTGCATCAGGCAGCGCCCTGCAGACACACCTAGAAGTACAAACAAACAAAAGAAGCCTTTCAAACTTCTAGTATCTCCACTGATACCTCCACCGAAAACTGAGATAACGTCTTAGTATGGATATTACAGAAACCTGACTTTCTGCAACCATTTGAATGACAAAATGGACTCCCAGCTGCCAATCTGTAGCTCCAAAAACTTACCAGTTACAGTGCTGAACGACTGTCACTACAAGTGCATGATTCAGTCTTTTGTTTTTATTTGAAATGTGACATATACTAAGGCCTTGGAGAAAAACATAACAACAAATGTGTCAGGACAAGGACCTAAATTATGAGTATAGTATATAACTAGTATATATGTACTAGTTCAACTTGCTAAATTTTACTCTATTTGCACAGCTCTTACTGACTCTACTGCTTTCTGTAGCCACAACTAAAAATTCAGCTGGATGAACTGACTATATATTCACCAAACAGATCATAAAACATATGGTTTCTACTTTCCTAGTTTACAGCACTTTATTTGGTAAAAAGCAAGCCCTGTACATAGCATGTCAGTATTCTCCACCCAAGAAAATAAACTGCCAAAGGAAAAATATGCTATGTTTTGACAATGATGGGAAAAAACCCCTAAGGTCTTCCAAAAGTATATTTCCTTTTTCTAGCCTTTTTTTCCTTGTTTCTGCTGTTACACTTAAACACAACAATATTAAAAAAAGGTCAAAACAAATAATTTTTAAGAAATCTCTAAGCCTCTTCCACCTGTAATTAGAACATTCAACTTCTTCAAAGGCAAACAGTTTGATCTGCAAATGCACTTACAAGGAGCTTCCTGCACAGACTTTCCCAGTACACAGTAACTCACCAGTTTTCACTTGCAAAAGCTGGATCTGAACAATCCTTTTAATTTAACATGCAAGAACATTACAATTTTTTGTATCGCTTATATCTGTACAAATAAAACTTGCAGATGCAATTACCACTAAATTACCACTAAAGAAGATGGCTTAACTCCAGTAAGAGATTCCTTGAATACACATTTTAAGCAGTAAGCCTATTTCAGCAGCAGTTTTCCAAAGTCAAATAACCATGGTTCAGTAAGTCTGAACTAGGGAATCTGAAATCTTTGCTTCTGCTGCAACAAACATCATACAGAAAGAGGAATAGATTGACCCTCCAAAGTCAATCCAACATTTAGAAGTCAGTGAGCTCTACAAAGCATCCACTATTGCACAAGCAAAAACTTATTTTATAGCCCTTCACCGATGCAAATGTATAGCAGTTATGCTGTGTGTGATTTTACAGCTAAGCAGCGTTTCAGAAAACTCCCACCTGGCAGCCTACTGGTAGAAGGCTTAAGAATTTAACTCCTTCCACAGCTGCGTAGGGACATCCACATCTGACCAGGGCACGACTGGATAGAGTCGGGGCTGGACACTAGGTGGACCTTTGACCTTGTCCAGTACAGCTGTTCTTTCATTAACACAAATGTAAAAATACTCAGACCGCTGTATTAAAGGCAGCATTTCTCTGTCTTAGAAGCTTATCTTCTCCATCTAGAGCTTCCATATTACTACCTAGACTTCCCCAAACATATTTATTTTGTGCAAGTCCAATAGGTTTGAAATGTATTGAAATTACTGCACACATACAGATCAGCATAGCACATGTTCAATAGCGTGATACTTTCTAAAGTATCAGAAACACTGCATAAACACCATGTAGGCACAGTGAACGTTCAAAGTGGGCGTTTCTGTAATCCTCAAGAATAAAGCAGTTCAACTGAAAACCCTGCACATGTACAGTAATTACTAGCAAGTGTCAAGAAATTATAACAAGTACCTTCAAAAAAGGAAAAGGGGAATAAAAAAAAAAAGACAGGAACTTGGAGTGTCTTGGTTAACAGAAACATGGAAGGCAGTAGAGTAGGAAGGTACCCAGAGTACATGGAATCAGTGCCATGTAAGGACAATTCTGCAAAGGGTTTAACCAAATGCGTGCAGGCTAATAAGCCTCTTTTGTACACTGCCACACAGATTTTGTTAGTGTTACTTCTCCATAACCTGTATTTTGGAGGAACAGTCCTTCACCTCTGAGTCCCATTGCTAGCCCTGATAACACCACTGCAGAGATCAGTCCTACCAATTCCTTCCACAGCCACCATCTGCCCTGCCCCTTACTGTTTGGTGAGCATGGCACAGGGACACCAGAGATGGCATAAGACTGGGAAGGCTCATTAGCTTGAGTCTCCACCCAATTTCTCATATCTAGAACTTGATAACCATTTCATACCTGCCAAGATCCTTTCGAGAATTTTGCAAGTCACACTGAGTTTTCTCTACTACAGTTACACGGCCACAGCGGCCAAGACTTTTTACGTGATTTATTTAAAAAACAAACAAACAAACAAACAAACTTATACTTACTTAAGCTACAAATGCAGAGGTATTGCATCCCCCTCATATCATCCCTGCTCTTTAGATTTCATGGTTATAGAATCCCTCATGACTCTGATCCCTAAGAAAAGTAATCAGTGGAGCCACAGAAGACATTGCTCGCTGTATGAACGGAAGTTTTTCAGTGTGGACGTGTATCTTGTACACATGGGAAGACAGACAGGCTATCAGAAAAGAACCTGCAGCATAACAAGCATTCATAGTACTTTGTATTTAGGCCACCAATAAAGTATCAGAGATTAAGTGGAGAAAATGTACATCTACTACTTTTGCAGCCAGCTCTCCTTTGAAGCACCGTATTTCACTTGTGAAGCAAGTAAAAATTAATTTGAAAAAAAAAAAAACTTCAACATCCTGTTGGCTCTTAAACATCTCTTTTACAATAAGAAGCATTAAAGATATGCCTACTGACGTTACCAATGCCCATCCAGCCCAGTATTCTGCCTTCAACAGCAGTAATAGGAGACTACTTAGGGAGTGAGACAAAGCCTAGATCACTTTCTGTGGTCCGTTCCCCTCATATACTTTTTAAATATACAAACACATGCAAGTGTCTTGCTGACAGGAAGAATGATCCAGGAACATGATCACCTCCGCAGAACAGTAGGAAGTGAAGATGAAAGAGTACAGTGGCACAGAACACAATCTGGGTATCTCAGACTCATACAACCCCAGCTTGTTGTGAACCTTCCCACCACTTCCACAGAGACCCAGTTTCAAGTCTCCGGCTGAAAACTGCTCCTTCCACACCTAGTGCAGTTTGAAAGCCTCTACAACTCCCCATTCAGTCCTAATCAGAGAGGACTGAAATTCTGCAGCAGGCACACATACACAGCTGCCAATAACCTCCATACACTCTATCCCAAACAGACAGTATACGCTATTTTTCCACATTCTTCTCTACTGTCAAGGTGACTTTCAAGCAGCATCCAAAAACCGCTTGAAAGCACATAAGTCTAAATCCAGTCTTGTAGGGCTCCATTGTCCCTCATCTACTACATACAGTCTTTAGACAGGAAGACACTCTTTTCGAATGTGACCTGGTTAGAAAAACTAGTTGAAATACCCTGATATTTATGGTTAACAAACAGTTCTGATACTTGCAAAGTAAATTAAGCTTATTCCACAACTCAGATCATTTCTAAGTATCAACTTTATTCAACGAAATCCCTTATGAATAAGACACTTTAGATTACTACATGTTTTCATTAAGCTGTATAATCTACATATCATATATAAGTGAAAATGTATTCAAAATACATTCAATTATATGTGCAGGTTACCATAGGAAATAGATAAAAAAACTCACACATAAAAAAACTTCTGTGAGACATAACTTACTATCCATAATGGGGGAGGAAAAAGAAACCCAACCCTTCCTCCACCATCTACCATAAGAAGCATATGTGGATTATTTCAAAACAGTCCTACTTGAAACACCTTGTGTCCTAGGCCTCCTAACTTCCACGATATTTGTATAGCTTGTCTATGCATTAAAACAGTCACCCCACACACTTTTTGGTTTTTTTTGCAAAAGCATTACTGTCCTGCATATGACACGTTGAGCTGTTTTGCCATTAACACGTAACAGGTCCTTTTACAGGATTAGGACAATACTGAGCTAAAGCTTCACAGGTCTTTTATGATTCTGTCCTAATAGACATTTTGAGAAAAAGCGTAAGATCCGTTTCTAGTTAGAAGAGGCAAAGCTGTTTTCTAATAGCAGCACGGTTTTTTTTTCTCAGGATTTCTTCTACGTGCTCTGAAGATGGCACAACTAGGACTGACCATTATAAATATTTTTATAGACTAAACATAATTAGATCATTCCACATTTCATCAAAGTAAGGATATTTAAGAGCTACTCTCCACAACCAAATTTATACAGTAAAAAAAAGTAAAACCTTTTCAGAGGCTTTATCCCATCAGAAAAAGTAATAGTCTCCTAAAATTTCAATATAAAAAAAAAGGGCTATTGCAGCTGCTTTCTGAAATGCTTTAAGTTCTATACTTCTTGCCTATTCCTGAATTTTCTGCCCTGGAAAGGTGTAGATTTCAACTGAAGTTTTGTATTTCTAAAAGTCCAACATCAGACTATAAGCTAGCAAGTGAAACCATCCTTACAGGATACCACAGAAAAGTACAGACTTAAGTAACCCAAAGAGTAGAACAGATTTTTTTTTTTCCTAGCCTTTTTCAGACCTAGTCCACATTATTACTTTACTTTAGATGAGTATTTCTTAAACTGTAGTTGACTGCTTGGTGCCAACTCATCACTTCTTTTGGCAGAATGAGTTTAAAAAGATGACTTATTTTTCTGATAGTATACTGTTATCATCATCAAAGCGGTTTTCATTACACATGGAAGGTTCCATGACAACACTAAATACCTTACATTACAGAATTTTGAAAAATCTGCTTTGAGTATTTTACACAGTTCACATTTAGGAGTTCTTGTACAGATTTGGAGAATATACTGTTTAGAGACAGCTGCATCACTGAAACTGTGCTAAGTGGAATGTTATTGATGAAAGGAACTGGGGTGAAAACTGCAGTATTGAATGAAGGTAATTAATTCATACACTAAAAAGAAAAATATCCTGTTCTTCCCATGCTATCAAGCACAGAAGTTGATTTTTACTCTGTTAGTCTAGCAGGTGTCACATAGCTGAACAGCAATGACTAACTAGGAAATAAGTGACTACCTTTTATTGGGCAGAGACTCACAAAAAAAAAAAAAGGGCAACACTCCAGCAGTCCTTCCACCAAAATAGTAATAAGATCAGGCACACCAAAAATCCATTACATCATACTCATATTTGTGACAAATGATTCCATAATGCAAGAGTACTGATGATACAAATGTCAAATGCAGTTTGCTACAAGAGTAGCTCTCCAGACCAGGTCTTAGTTAGCCTCAATACATTTTCATGTTTCAGATAAGAGTCTCCAACACTCGTCCCATTTTCCTTTTGAAGATCCCCTTTCTGCATGGTTCTTTTTTTCCTCCTCCTTAAACAAGTAAGAGAGCAGCTAGAGTGCATCACCACAGCTCTCAGCCACAGACACAGGGTGCCAGGCCACCTGGGTTTGCAAAGCTAAAACCAGCATACTAGTTCCTACTGATAGCCCTAGTTGCAGTTCCAAAACAAGGCCAAAGAAAGCAGTATCATTGTAGGAAGCCAAGGAAACTTCTCAAAGTTGGAACTCTGCAAAGAAGCCCAAAGAACTTATTGTAACAGGTTTTTTTTAAAACTAATCATAACGAGAACTAACAAAACTCTCCACAAATGCAGAACCTCATTCCCCCTACCATGGGTCATTTTAACAGCCAAAGTTCTCAGAAGCATGCTATCACTTACAGCAAATACTTGCAGAACTGACTCATGCAAAGAGAAACAGCACAAATATCTTTTAAGAGCTCTTTTTAGGACCTCCACCCAAAAGTCTCACTGAGCTATACTAGAAATAAACCAAACAAATGCTAAAGAGTATTTAAATACATTACATGAAGCATAAATTCCTACAGCTGAAAACTAAATTTGAGACAGAATGAAATCAATAATCCCTGCTCAAAAATCCACCTTCAAACAAGGGGCATCATTTACGCTGATCAAGAATACTTAACATCTGGGGGGCGGGAAACAAACAAAAAAACCCCACACACCACTTAAAAGTTACATACAGACACAGTAGCATCAGAAAGCAGAAACGTCCCAGATGCACTTGTTTCACCTGTAAGTTACTTCCAACGACCGCACCTGAGACTGCTAGACCTCCTCCGCCCCGAAAAGACCCATGCCCCAGCAGCTCGCAGGGCTGC